>NC_137643.1:12372731-12455231 GCF_963383615.2 Lipophrys pholis | reverse complement strand
CGCAAGTCACATGTGTAACTCCCCCAAATTATCGAAGTTTTCGCCAGACCTGATGACTGTGCAAAGTTTCACATAAAGTTATGTATGTTAAGGCCCTCAAAAACGCGTCCATTCGGGCTGAAAAAAATAAAATAAAATAAAATAAAAATAATCCCTATAGTTTCAATAGGGTCAGTGGTCGGACCCCAAAAATGCACAGAATCCAACACGCCCTTTGGTTTCCTCCCATTGTAATTCTACCAGACACAAACGGGGGGAGGACATGAGGTTGGATTAGGATGAGGAGATGAAGAGATGATGTCTTTTCGTTGGTCTGCCAGCATCTTAGGGTTCTCCCCCAAAGCGTTAGGATCAAGGTCGCATGGGAAAAAGATGGGTTTCTTTGCTTTCCATTCTGCCACTACAATCCCATGTGTACTAAGTCTGAAAGAAGAAAAAAAAATGACGGAATAGAAGCTTTTTATGTAATTTAGTTTACTCCTGAATCTCCACTCAAAACAGCTTGAGGCTTCTTTACTGACATCCTCAGATGACTCAAAGTTTGACTATAGGAGATCAGTATATTGTGTATTTAAAAAAATCCTTTAAAGTGTGAGAAAAGACCTTTACCCTGTAAGTCATCAATTTTGAATAATAATGTGAGATTCTGAAAGTAAATCTACATTCTTGGTTTGTAATGAGTTAAAATGTTGTTGTTTTTTTTCTTGTTTGTCCATTTTCTTCAGCCAGAACTCGCTGAAGAGGTACATGAAACAGGGTCAGTCTCACAAAATGTTCCAATGACACTGGATGTTAGAGAGGATCAGAAAGAATCAAGAGATGAACCAGACGATTTCAGACAAAGAATTGACTAACAGGCTGCATAAAAGTCCAGTGTAACACAAATAAGTAATTTTTGGACTGGCCACACGAAACTGCTCAAATGAAGTCACATAATAAATTGAAATAAACCTCAAAATGACCACAGCAGCTCCTTTTCGAAATTGATGTTAAAAGGAATCAATAGGTAGTGTAGTAAGGCAAATCAGAGACTATATGCAACATAGAAATCTCCATTTCATCTGGAAATTTGTCAGCATTCATTTCTTTTTCAAATTGCTCCTCCCTGCTGAGAGCGTTCTTCTTTTCTTTTATTTTTCTGACTCTAGCAAATTCTTGTCTCCTGGGGGTTCCTCAAAGATTCCTTTATTATCAAAGATTTCCCCAAAGCAATAAAAGTGAAATCATATGCAGACTATTTGGTCATACGATTGGAAGCCACTGAAATGCTAATTTCATCAAAATATGCCTGAAAAATGTGAGATATTCCGTCTCAACACTTCTCAGTTTAGTGAAGGAAAAGTATTTTCTTTTATGTCACAGCAACACAAGTAAAGCACTACAGCTCTGAATTTTGTATAGTATCATGTTTGACTGTTCGTATTAGAAGAATTTACTCTTATCTACATTTTTATTTATTAAGAAAATCTGGGAGAGAATTGAAAATCCCTGACATAAAACCTTGGAGGCAAACTAGTTCAACCCTAATATGTGAGCTCCAAAAGTGAGTAGTCACCTTGTGATCTATAGACTCATTAGATGACACCACAACTCGACTTGCATGGCGATTCGGATGAGTCAATGTTGACTGCCTGGCTCATTAAAACATATTAGCACAGGTGTCGTTTGGGGACCCAAACTGAGTAAATATTCTTTTTTTTGTTCATCCTGGGAGGCTGCCTCATTATTACAAACTAGTATGTGTGATCCCACTATGCGTTTTTTGTCATCATGGGACAGAGGGTTCATTAAAGCATAGTAGTACCTCTGTCATGTGAGAGTAACAATTCATATACTCATTTTAGGTCTTGGCTTCCCTTTTAAATAAAAAAAAAAGAGTGGGTTGCCCATAAGTGAGCAGTATAACACTATGTCCTCATCCAAAATCTTCTGGACCTCATTGGACTGTATTTTTCCCATCAATCATCCTATTGCTAATAGCATCGAGAGAGGGTTGGCCCTGAGGTCATTCCACCAATCAGCATCTAACACTGTAAATGGAAAGTGGGATGATTATCTCTGTCTTTCTTTTCGCCCTCTCTCACCATGATTAGATCTCTCTTTCTCTCAAACCTCTTCCCTGATTATCTATGTCACTCTGTTCTTCCTTTTCTTCTTTTTCTTGTTCCTCTTCTTTCATTCTCTTCCAGCCTCATGCTTTTTCTTTCTTTGACCTCTCAGTCTATGGTTAGCGCTTTATGGTGTCTCCCATTCTTCATTTATCCCACAGCTCTCCATTTTCCATTAATCACAATGTCATTCTTTTATAGAAAATGTAGTTAACAGACAGACAACTACAATCAACCTTAGTTCATCCTTGGGTCATTCAGCACGTATAGAAATTGTGCGCGTGTGCTTCCATGCACACATTCATAAACGTGTACAAGATTGTCTTTATGTGAACGTGCACATTCATCCCAGTGTGTGATTGGTTAAAATAAGTGTGTGTGTGTGTGTGTGTGTGTGTGTGTGTGTGTGTGTGTGTGTGTGTGTGTGTGTGTGTGTGTGTGTGTGTGTGTGTGTGTGTGTGTGTGTGTGTGTGTGTGTGTGTGTGTGTGTGTGTGTGTGTGTGTGTGTTCGCTCGCAGAACGACAATGATTGAAGCATAGTGCTCTCCTCCTCATGAGCAATATGTCAATTCGCAGTTCTATTAAATTCCACAGTAGATTGGATGGCATATGATCTGCATATTGCAGCAGTATTATTATTACCAGCGTTCTGATGAAAGCCCTTCTCTTATATAGTAATTGAAAGATGACTCACATGTCCGTTAAGCATATTGGGACTTTCTGTTTGTGCCAAACAACTCTGGCGATCCATTATAAAATTACAAAATGTATATGTCTTTCACAATAACTTATCATCATTTGAAATGCATTTAAAAAAAAATTGTAGATGAAATTTAGAAAACTGCACTTAAAGAAATGATAAGAAACAAGAAACGAGGGCACATAAATCCAACCTGGTGTATCTTATGTGGTCTAAAGATCACATGCTGCAATTTTCTTAGGTGATTGCCTCGGAACAATCGATAATAAGGGCTTGAAGAAGAATGGTGTTGTAGATGATAAAGCCTCCCTCAAACAAAGCTCTGTAATAGGAATCTGAAAACTGTAAATATCACATGGTTAAGAAGCAAATTTGAGCAGCAGAGGAGACAAACTATTCATGTGGTTGGATTCAGGCTACGGGAAGAAGAAAGGGGATTTGCAATGGTAATTGATGTGGGAACAATAGCTCTAATACTTTCAGACAGGGAAGGATGGAGCAACAGTGGTGGTAAAGAGGAGTGGGAAGTAGAAAACAGAGGGAGATATGAGAAGATATTGCAAGAGAATTGTAGAAGACAAAGAATGTGAAGAGCAGATAATCAGGGTAAGGAAAGGTTTGAAAAAGTCAGGGAGAAAAGGTTAGCATTGCTAAGGAACTGAAAAACCAAGCGGTAAAGAGGTACTATTGTAAAATACACTGCAAAAAGTTTATGCTGAGACAGACTGAGGATGACTATCAGAATTAATTCCTGCTGGGAGGACAAGAGAAATAGAGCACGTAAGAAGGGAAGGATGAGGAGTGGAGGAAGGAAAAGCCAGCTGGAGTTAGAGGAGGGGCAGGAAAAAGGAGTACAGACATGGAGGAGGAGGAGGAGGAGGAGAAGGGATGAACAAGAAAGGGGTGGAGAAAACCAGGCAAGTGGTCTCCTTTTCATGATGTCATTTATGCCCCTGAAGAGAACTCAGTCTTGTTACAGCGACTCGCCTAAAGCAGAAGATGACAGTGTGGCTCAAGATTGATTGTCAGAAATCGTGATGTTCAATGTCCAAAAACAAATACATCAGGAGAAGTGTAGCATATGAACAATTTCCCTTCCCACGACTTCTTTCTTGGTCATTATAATTCTTCTACTCATTACTGACAGTAAACAGATGTATTTTTGTCCTCTCTGACTAATGTGAGGCTTCAGGACTCGAAGGTAGCAAAGCCCAAGAGGCTAGGCTAGATACAGTATTTACATGAACTAGTTTGTGAAATGTCTTTCAGCTCTGACTTTCTATACAGCTACTGTCTGGAGAAAGCCACCGAGACATTTTGCAACAAAAAGTGTAGACTCCCTTTTGATTTTTGATTTTGATTGTTTGTATCTTATTGATGCTCTGCATCAGATATGAATAAGCACAATGCCGTCTGCCTGTACTCTGCGTCAATTTCCTCCATTTTCATACAAGATTATTCATAAGGACTGACAGGGCAGTTGCATCAATAGCGTGGGGGTGGAATTTACTGAGGTTAGAGCTGAATAATAAATGATGTAAGTTTTCAGACAGTTGTTGTGTGATCATTCAAAAAGTTTAAGCATCCAACAAACCTAAGCTGCCTTCATCGGTGTCATGACTCCCAGTCCATACTCTCCTGGTAATTGGTAGATTTATAGTTGAGTCACTCGTAATATCAATCCAACGTAGTTGTCTGTCCGTATGAACGTCTGCATGTGCACTCGTCATTGTTAATGTTTATAGCGTGCTGTTCTGTACACAGTTTATCTGAAACAAAAATTTAAAAACAAGGCATTTTCACTTGTGTCGTTGTTGTGTAAATGGGGCCCAAGAGTGACCAGTGAACAGGGTTTTCAGAATTAACTGGAGAAAACCGAAACACTGTGAACATACAAACCATATAGAAAGGTTCCAGTCAGGAGTCAAAGCAGGACTATTCCTGGTGTGGGGTCAGGGCACTAACCACTACATACCATGCACACACAGTAAATGTACCAAAGAAACTTAGTGCCATTAATTCAGCCAGCATCTATACGTTTTGTAAATATTAAGCTCATATGAAAAACAAATAGAAAAATAAAAGTTATGTCTGTGAAAGATTTACTCTAAGCCAGAGCAGAGCCTTACTGTTCCACCACTGTGTTAACAGCAAACATAAATCTAGCTCAAACCCGCGTAACCGCAGTGTATTCCAAACTACTGGTCACTGATTGGCAAAACTGAAGTGATTCTTAAAGCCGAAGAGAGACTGAAGCAAGAAAAAGAGAGACGAGAAACAATGAAGTGGTTTCATAGGTTTTAAAAGAGCGGATAGATGGAATTACAGGATAAAAAAAAAAAAAACATTTCAACATCAGCACCACAAGAGCAGATTAGACCGGGCATATGAGGGAATGAAGAGTGTAAGGGAAGACGGTTGATGAGAGTGTATAGGAAGGGAATGGAGAGGGAGAAAAGAAGAAGTGAGGAAAACACATTAAGAAATGTGATGAGAGGAGAGATGACATCACACGTGTCAGCAGTGGATGGTGTGATTGAAAGCTGAGGAGCAGAGTTGGAGGGATAAGTGAAAGAAGAATGGATGTCTGGAAAGAGAGAGGGGGCTGAGGGTTCACGTGTCAGAGTTCACTTGTCATATGTGAAAGTAGATGCGCCACGTTTCAGCGATGAGAGGAGGAGGAAATGTCATGTCAGAAAAACTGTAATTTTCCATTAACAAAGACAGCCAAGCAATGGGAATGATGGATGAAGAAAAGGAGACCTGGAGTGGAACAGGACTGTGGGAAGGTAGCAGAGGAAGTGTCAAAGCATAAAATCAGTAAAAGGAAAACAAACAAATGAGGTGGAAGCTTTGGTAGAGACTGGTGTCCATTGTGGTAAAACGTGCTCACCCTCTGACAGCTGGCTGAATTCTCCTTTTCAAACTATACCTATTATTCATAGTCTATCTCAAACATCTTTCAATTGATTTTCTAATTGCAGTTGAGTCATTTGAATGTCTTTAAAACTTGAGCGCTAAAGAAATGGGGAAAATGAGAGGGATGGAAGAGAAGGAAAAAAGGGGCCAGAGGAGGAGAGAAAACAATGTCATTTGTCACCAGAAACTGTATAATTATTTGCTGCAGTCGGATGAAGCAGCTCGACAGTGACAGCGCTCTGACATCAAGCATTTTTTTTTAGCATGATGATGAATATTAATGGCCAATGTATTACTGAAGAACAGACAACTAGGAGGAATATAGATGTGGAAAGGAAAGGAAGACCAGCACATAGACGATCTTATTGGCTGTGTGCCATACAGAGCATTTAGCAGCATGCCTTTCAAGTGACGCTGGCTGAATGCAATCATGCATAGAAATGTTATCCAGTGGGATAAATGAGACACTCAGCTTTGTGCCACAGGTTAAAGTTAAGTACGAACCATTCTGTCACTTTAGAGCCACATAACACAGTTTTAGGTTGAACATGCACTTTGAAAGAGTTTTTAAAAAAAATGAAAAAATGGAGCATAAGTATTCACCTGCTTTCTTTCCTACACTCAGGCAGACGGATGTGTGATTGTGCAGGTGGCCAATATTCCCACACATAATACAAGCGGCTGCCCTTGGCATCGAGAAGGTGTGTAAATGAAATGTGCTTGTCCCCGTGCGTCTGAATGGATTTGGGAATCTGCTTTGTGTTCGGGACCAAAGTTCACCTGGGGGACAATTCTTCTGGGGGGGGGGTCGATGAGTACAGAGAGAAAGGAAAAGGGTTCTGGAGAGGAGTAGACACTGATTCATAACTTCAAGGAATCCACATTAAAAAAAGGAGTGCTGCAGTGACGGGAAAAGCGTTTCAAAACATTTCATGAATTCTGGCTGAAGTGTCTTTGTCTTGATTGCTTGTGATGTTCACCTGAGGTGAACTGTATCACACGGCTCTATTTAAAGCAGTTTCACTACTGCCAGAACCTCATATTGCATTTCAAATGCTCCCTCAACAAAATGAGCTCTCCTGTCTTTATTCTGACCTTCAGTCAGACTATTGACCTGTTGGACATTTCATACTCCCTTACCCTCGATGTTGAATCCTGAACAGCGTAGATGAGAGCGCGTATGAGGAAAATATGTTCTTACTTAAGAAATACCCTCAGGACTGTACTCATGCATGGCTGCTTTTGGGTGAATGGATTATCGAGCAATGAGAAATGAAATACCATTCGCTGCAGTATATTCTCCCATTGGCTGGATCTGTAGGCCACATTGCGGTGTAGTGGTTAGCGCTCTCGCCTCACACTGAGAGCCCATAAGTGTGGATGTGGTTGTTTCTTCCTCTCAGATTTACCTCCTGCGACTAATACACTATTTCTATCCTATTCTGTTCTTTGTGTTGATGCTCTGACGGAGTGGTGATCTGTCCAGTGTTTACCTGGCTTCTCACCTCATGTCAGCTTGGATCAGCGCCAGCCTCCGGTTACACACATTAGGATGAAATTGCTATAACAGTTGGCTGGATCGTCAGAGATAAAATAATAAAATGGATTAACTTAATTTCTTATGCCAAAATGTGTTAGACTTGTGTGGATTTCATAATTTTCTTGTGAGCTGTAACAGACTTCGTGTGGTTTTTTTTTGTCAGTATTTTAGATCCAGATTGGAATTATGTCAAATCCATTCAATTGACTCATTCGAAAGGAATACGGTATGCAAATTATAACATTTTTCTCATGGCTAAACCTAAACAAATTATCCATCATCTTGAAAGCCTGCCTTTCTTCTTGTGTTTGAATTTTTAATATGTAGTGGCTCTGTGTTTTCTAGGCCAGCGAGCAGGACAGTGTCACTTAGTGTGTGTGGGTCAATGTTTTCTGGGGCCATCGGGGTAGTAGTAGAGCAGTAAGTGTGTGAAGGCCACGGTCAAAAGTGGACCTGCTTGTCAAAATGTCATGTGGCAGAATGGTGGCCAGAATGTAAAATACCCTCCAAGGCATATTTTAGAGGAGGCCCATTATGTAAAGTATGCAGCACTCACAGCACAAACTTGGCTGTAGTGATTATGGAAATGGCTGTTAAGGGACTGTTTTTCTTTCTCTTTTTCTTTTCTTTTTTCTTTATTGCACACGCGGACCCCTGCAAACCGTGGTTCATGTGAATATTAAGCTTGCGTCATGCGACCCCAACTAAACCCATGCAGACAATTAAATTTGGACTTATCTGAAGTCCAAAACGTGCGGTGCTTGCTGGCTTTAAGCAGAGCAAGGGAGGGACGCAGTGAATCACACACTTGGAAGTCAATGATGAAACTGCTGAAGCCAGTGTTGAGGAGGATGAATTTTTGGGATGAGCGCCACTAAACGTCAAGTGCTGTACTGCTAAATATTGACATCAATCATTTAACAACCTTTAAGCCTCTTAAATCCCCGCGAGCCTACTCTATCATGGCAAAGCAAGTTCGGAGACTTTGTAAAAGCTGCCGTGGATCTAGTAATAACGTCTGGACCTTTCGAATTTAATGATCAAACTCTTTTCTTTCTTGTATGAACGTTTGAAATAAAATTACACCAAGAGATCAGGTTCAGGGGCAACAACGTAGCTTTGATAGCATTTTTTTGTCTTTATGTCATCATTAGCATGACGTTTCTAAAGCCTTTTCACATGAGTGTCCAAGCTCCGAGGCTGTGTTCACACTTGGGCAGTGACTCCCTTATCCGGGCCAGTAAAAAAAAGTACAATTGGTTCAGATAATGTCATTTGGTTATAAAGAAATTTTACAATTTAAGCAAATTGCCTTCTGGTCATGTAACCTCTGACATTACTTTAACTGAGAACTCAGTTATAACTTGAAAAGTGAAAAGGAACAAAAAGAGCAGTACAAATTGCTTCATTGCACACATTGGCTTGGATCTTCTGCACGAATTGTGTTTTCCCTGGAGACCTTTATCTATATCAAAATTTGATTGAATTGCACTGTAGACTTTTTTTCAAACTGATCTCAGTACTGTTTGTTTTGTCTCTTTTGAGGTTGAGTGTTTATTTGCCGCAGAGTTCGTTGTGTAAACACACCCTAACCGGACCCTTCCCGTATGCAGCAGATCTTTTGAAATTATTATTGCATCTTGTCACTTTTGCAGCACTTCGAAGAACTCCATCTTCCTTCAATTTGAATGTTACAGGGCAGAAATATAATGAGAGCTATAAGGAGGTTTAGACTGAGATGAGATGGTGTTGTATGCGTTCTGTACGTCACAACACGTGAGCAGTGGTGTCTATTCAAATGATACCTTCAGATCAGTGCAGGGTAGCAAAACCATTCAAGGTGAAAATGTTGACTATCTTACTATTCTTTGGTTGGACAAATGAAAATGGTCATTTCAAAATGAATTAAAAATTATTTTTTTAATTTGGTGAGGGTCTCCTCTCGTCTGACTGCTGGGACTGCTGCAGGAGGGAGGGAGGTACTGTCAGACTGACCGCAGCGCAGGTCTGTGACTGCTTCGGGACAGAGGAGGGGCTCACAGCAATACCCGCTGTCCCTTGACGACAGTGACTGCAGAATGGTACGATATGCCAAACACACGAGCAAGTCGCCAATGACACCAGAAAAAATCGCTACATTTGTTGCTCAGCGCTTTTCACAAAAAAAGTCGTCAACAGGACCTGAAAAGTCGGCAGATTTAGCGACAAAGTCGCCAAGTTGGCAACAGTGAGCGAGCATCACGCTATAAGTCATTGAAACCCTCTGTTGATATGTTTTCATATATTACTTTGCATTCATTGACATTTCTATATAAGAAAAACTGAAGTTAAAATGTGTTTTTCAGCTTTATTTTGAGGGTCAACAACTGATTAATGAAATAAATAATCTTTTCTTTATTGCTTTATATCAGAAAGTTTGTTTTGGTTTGAAAACAACTTGGAGGAGGGTGTTATGTTGACAATCCAAGGTTGGACTATATATTTCTAGCCAGGTCGAGACATCACAAAACTCGAAATTGCATGATTATTCCTAAGTTTGCAAAGTAATTTTGTGATCTTATAGATACTTCCTCCAAATACGGTAGGTCTAAAGAGTCCAATAGTTTGGAATGAAAAGATACGATCCTCCTGGAGATGTTAAGGAAAGAGGGAAAATGACCTTTTAATGAGTTCTCATTTAACTCCACTTATACATGTTTTCAATGATGATCAATGATCTGTGGGTGGTCTCCAACGTGTGTTTACAAGGTAGCATTTTCCCAATTTGCACACTTTGTGCTGAAAACATCAGCCTTGCCTGAGCTGCCTGTCTCACCAGATTCCTTACTCTTCCATCTTGCATAACTTGTTCCCATAAGAAGTGGGACTAGTCACTTTGGAAATTTTGCAATTGACTTGAAAATGTACATGGCACCAAGACATATGCACTCATATTCACTGATACTTGCACAGATACACTCCTGATTAAAATCCTAAGACCAGCTACAAAGGAATTCACATTTTTGTACTTTGTAAGTAGAGGTTCAAAATACAAAGAGAAGAAATGGGAGCAAGAGACAGAATTTTCTGAGCAGGCAATGTATTGAAAACAACAATTTAACTGAAATAGGCTGTTCATCAGCTGATCAAAAGTTTAAGACCACAACCTTTAAAAGTCAAAACAGAGCACAGAAAATTGGATTGCAGGTCATTTTCTGTCAAGTCTTCACACTGTTAGGACCTCCTGATGGCAGGAGCAAAAAAGCTCATTGCGTTTGAATGTTTTAGGATTGTTGAGCTGCATAAGCAAGGCCTCTCACAACGTGCCCTGAATTCTGAGGTTGGACGCAGTTCTTTCTTGAAAGATCCTGAAGTTTATGGAAAAAAAAAACATCAAGTAGTAGCCCCGAAACATGGATGACGCTCAACCCAAATTAAGGCCATTACTGGTTGTGACTGCAGCCCAATAAACATCAGACAGCATCTGGGGGGGATTGGCTTCAAAAATTATAAACATCTTCAAAAGCCACGTCTCCTTCAACGCCACAAAATTGTTCTTTTTGACTTTGCAGTGCAGCACCAACATGGGACATTCAAAGGTGGAAGAAAGTTATATTTTCTGATGAGAAAACATTGACGGTCCTGATGGCTTCCAAAGTTACCGGCGTGACCAGGAGATGCCACCTGAGATGTTTTCTACGCGCCACTGTGGAGTCGGCACCTTCATGATCCGGTGTTTTTTTTTCCCTTTAATGGAACAATGAAGCTTGAGGTTGTGGAGCATCAAACAGCAGCTGGCAATGTGGAGATGTTGCAGCAGACATCCCTCATGACTCGCGGCCCTCATCTGTGTGTAACAACGGGTTTTAAACAAGACAATGCTGCAGTTCACAATGCCTGCCTGACAATGGACTTCTTCCCGGAGAAGAACGTCATGCGTTTGGGCCATCCTGCGTGTTCTCCTCATCTAAATCCCATTGAGAACATTGAGGTGGACGACAAGGGAAGTTTCCAGAAATGGACATCAGTTCCAGACAGTTCAAGCACTTCATGAAGCCATCTTCACCACTTGGAACAACGTTCCCACTAAACTTCCGGAAAAACTTGCATGAAGCATGCTGAAAAGAACTTTTGAAGTAATCAACGAGAATGGTGGAGCTACTCATCACTAAGTCCTTTTTTGACACTTTAATTTCTCTTTTGAGGTGGTTTTCATTTATTTTAATTTTTTTTTGGAGCTCTGGTCCTAAACTTTTGATCAACTGATGAACAGCCTGTTTCAGTTAAAATGTTGTTTTCAATATATTGCCTGCTCAGAATTTTTGGTCTCTTATTCCTGTTTCTTCTTTTTGTATACTGAAGCTCCAATTCAAACCTTTTTAAGATCCATCAGTGCAAAATGATAATTCTTGCAATTTTGTAACTGGTTTTAAGATTTTGATCAGGAGTCTATGCTACTCCTCGATATAACAGCAATAACACTCACACACACACACACACACACACACACACACACACACACACACACACACACACACACACACACACACACACACACACACACACACACACACACACACACACACACACAAAAACTTTTTATTGAAAGACATTTGGATTTGAGTATTCTCTTTCTGTTTCACATAGAAAATGTAGATTTAATTAATGGCAGCACGTGTCATTTTTATTCTACTTCAGGGAAATGTACATTTGTTTATTTGTTTTAAATCATCACAGTCTAATAAAAGAAAATTATCTAATGAGAGTAAACTGTAGACTGGTGAGATGGACTGTTTGGCCTGCTGACTAGTTAATTGTGCTCTCAAATATTTCAGATGCAATCCCACTTGTTTTTTCCAGGTTAACGCAAATGGGCCATTCACACACATCAAATGCGAAGCAAAGTGCTTTGAAAAAGCTTGAATTATTAATGCCTATGTAAATGCTCTCATTTTAATGTTTTATGTAAGTGACTCATTTGGCAATCCTCTGCAATTAGTGTTTGTAGTTGTCGTCCCTGATATTCTTATGATTGTCTTTAATGATATCATAACGGTAATGTGCATGTAAACATTCGCTCTGGTGCATCTGTCAGCGTCTTGCTGCTCCAATTCCCTTCATGATATTTTATTTATTTATCACACATGCTTATTGTCTTTCAAGGACCTGACTTGATTTCATTGTTAACCACTTCAATCAGCACGTGCCTACCTATAGCACCAGGAACCAAATAACAGCTGCAGAGATGAGCACAGCATGAGAGGATAGCAGGGCGAGGGAAATAACGTCCACAATTGTTTTTAAGAAAAGGGTAATTGTGCACAGTGGATTGCCAAATATCAGGTTAATATAGAGTATTTATAAAAAGACCAGGCTATTTCATTGAGTGAGAAGGGAGCAGCAGAATGGGAGACAATTATTAAAAGACGAGGGGATATTAAGCGCTCTTCTCACATATTGTCTGACTACCAGGCTGCAGTCTTCTGATATCACACAATGTCATGTTTTGTTAATTAGATCAAAGTATTCCGATTGGTTAATTTGCTATTATCTCATTTCAAAGCTCTGCATCAGGGTAGAAATACATTTGTGCCACTGTTTGGATGATATTTTTTTGTTGTTCCACTCATCCGTTGCTTTTCAGGAAATCCACATTATCAGTGCACATGCAGTACGCATACATTCACACATGCATTCAAACAATATTCAGCGAAAACAGTCTTCCACCATTCCTGAATATAACACAAAGTTTATGGCCAGAAATCAAATGGAATATTGAAATGTGAGAGTCACTGCGCTGCAGGAATGATACAGGAGGGAGGGAGAGAAGAGAGGCTGTGGAAGGAACCTAAATTAGTGTTTTGGCACGCCCAATAATAACCTCTGACATTCTCTTCATCTTTAGCCCTTCAAATGTAGAAAGTAGAACGTGGATGAATTGTATTTATTTAAATTGTAATACTATAGAAGGCATTTTGTTCATCAAATGTATTGGAACACATTTGCTTGATTACAAAATACAAAGAAGTGTTTTGGTCAAGGTAACCCTTCTTGAGATTGCAACAATTAGACTAACATTTATAGTCAAGATGAAGGACCAGCATAATGAACATAGGCATTGATGATATCTTATAGAGTAGAAATGTACACAAATCACAATCTTGCAGAAAAGTTGGGGGAATTAAAGTTAGTAGACACAATATTTTTGGGACTGTGTTGGTTGGCACTCTTACCTCATTGCACCAGCAGAAAGACTGGAGGTGGCTTGCATGTTCTCCCTGTGTGTGCCTGGGTTTTCACAGGGCAGTCCAGCTTCTACGAACATGCATTTAAGGCCAGTTGGTGACCCTAAATTTCCCGGTGATGTATTCAATGGATGGATGACTTTATATTTTGGTGTTATCATCATCAAAGTTTGTAAACGCAGGTAGTTGTAGTATAGCTCATTAAGTAAGAGCACATTGGAGCAGCACGTAGGTAGAGCAACAGAGCACACAGAAGCAGACCGGTTAGGTGAACAGATAAGAGATGACCTTGCCGGGATATTACATCAACTCACATGCGCGCACTCACACACACACTGGAGCTCAAAACAAAGTAGCAGGGTGGACGGGGCTGAAGAAGATAGAGATGCTGCTGCTTTAAGGCACAATTCAGAACCTGAAATTCAAACCACCAGGCCTACAATTGGGGAATAATTGCACAGTTCAGGGGTGCTGGCAATACTCGAAGCATTTGAAGTCCATTTGAATAAGCTATCTGGAGCAAGCACCTGGGACAGTCAATGTTATCAGTAATATGTCAAGAAAACTTGCATGCGTGTTGGGATAGGCAATGCAAATAAGCATTCTTGCCTTTTTTGTATCAGCTATACAGTTCTACAAAGATTGAGATTGTCTTACTGACTGAGTCACCTCGTTGTTCTCATGCTCTTCATGCCAACCTCAAATAAAAGGCAGGTCATGTGAGGCTCACTTTTATGTCTACATTTGGATGAGCCCTTGTTTGAGGTATTTTTGGTCTAATTTAGTCTTCCGCCCCAAAACACATTGAATCCCACTTCAATTACAGCATATTGACAACCCATTTAAATCATTGATGTACTGTCTGTCAAACCATCATAGTTTTATGAGTGAAATCTCTCTTAGTCCCACGGTTATTGCTGAAAAATGGAAAGGCTTGATACAGGAAATCCTAGCTTCATACAGGCTGAAAAATCTATCAGAAAAATCTCCCTTTTTTTTCTCTGTGGACCACAAGTTATCTGTCCACCAAATTTCACGGGAATCCCTTCATACGTTTTACAGTTACCCGAAAGAGAAGCGGGCGAGTAAACAAATGACACCACAAGCATAACCCTTTTGGTGAAAGATTGTATTTCTATATATATATATATTTTGATGACAAACCAGGTGGAAAAACTGCTACAAGGACCTATGTGGTCTATGATATATAGCACAAAACGAAAGCAATCCAACTTCAGGTACCCACAAAGGAGCTGAAGTGAAATACTTGAAAAGGACTGTTAGTGCTAAGAGTGTGTGTCTCAATAATTTGAGTGCATGTAGTTTGTGTATGCATGCACTGTATGTGCTTGCCTTTGTTTATTAGTATTTGCCAGATGTAAACTTTAACACAATCAAGTATATTGTTTTGTGCTTCAATCACGATCACAGCAGCACACGCCCCTGGAGTTTTAAAGACTGTGAAAAGTCAAAACACAGACAAAAACATAAATGTCTTGCTATCTCATATTTGTCTCCTGTGTCTGTGTCTCATTTCCTGCCAGTCTGTGTGTCCATCTCTCCTCACGGTATCCCACACATGTGCACTGTCTGCCATTGGTGGGAAATAAGGTGGTAACCTTTTGTACTGAATCTGGCAATATATTCAGACTGTGTGAGTAATTTCAAAAGTAGTTCTCTGTGCTTTTTAGAAGTGAACTTATTTGCCAGATGAGTCACTAAAACCCAATTTGGATGAAGTCGAGTTGAGAGGTTCAGATTTTATAAACCCCCTGAAATAATTAAGAATCAGAATAAAGGCTTTTTAATTGCTCTAGCGTGGCTCAAATTTGACTGTGCCAATCACTGCAGCAGATGCCTTGCTACTGTATGCCAGCCAACGTGTGAGGGAGCATCTTTTTAGGCATCGTCTTATTTTTTATTTATTTAATTTTTGCAAAATCTGAAAGTTGCTGTTTTTGTTGTGTCACTGAAATTAAATTGGGAGAACAACACATCAGTGGTGATTACAGAGAGATTGAGTGGGTGTAGAAGGGATCGTCTGTGCACCCATCTGTTTGTTTCGCTCTGTATCTGAGTGTATTTATGTTTCAATGTAGTTCTTGGATTCGTTTCAGTGTGTGTGCTTGAGACATTCTCTCTGTTTTTTGGGGATAAATGTGTGTTTTTGTATTGTGTGCAGCCCTGTGCAACATGTATGACTATCTCAAAGGGACAGCAAGTTTTCTTTCTTTCACACTTGGTCAGCAAAGCAGGACTCTCTCTCTCTCTCCGTCTGTGTGTACACAGTTGAGCCACATGTGCATTTGGCCTGGACATAAGACTCGCTGAAACCTGAGGTGGTTTAAGAAAAGTGTTTTAATGGTTACAACAAATCCCTTTTTTTCCTCTAGGTAGAGTGTAGACTCGGCAACTCTAAGCACCTACAGCCATGCTAATGGCTGTGTGAGAGCATACTTGGACACAGCAGGGCTTTGAGCTAAATGCCAGCACCAGCATGCAAACATGCTCACAGTGACGATGCTGAGACCCTGTTGTTGAGCAGGTATGATGTGTGCAGTGTTAACTGGTATCACATTTTGGTGTGCCATTCAAAATATTCCACAGATCTCAGTCGATGGTGATGGAATGTTGTTAGTTTTGGATAGACAAAGCATTAGCATCAAATTTAGCCTTTTAAAAGTAGCTCAAAATGCTAATTATCACAAAGTTATTACAGAGGTCCAGTTGAGGAATTTACTACTAACCACACCATAAATAAGAACCTCATTGTGGAGCTGAAAGTTCAAGCAAAAACCAAAGGATTACTAAAGTCATTAGGATGCATCCTTTGGGGACGTTGACTCTCTATGTAATTTAATGGCAATCCATTATTGGATAGATTGCCATGAAATTGGATGCATTGCTGTGTCACAATTGGGACTTGTCACTGATGCACCCTCTAAGAAAGTGCGCCAAGCTGGCACACAGACTCAGTTCAAAGAAAACCCTCTAAAACAATCCTGAGGAGAAAAGACAGGCGAAAATATAATTTGTTCATTAACAGTTTGTCAGTGGGAGCTAAAATTACTCCGAGCTTGCTTATGCACATGTCTTCTGCCTTCCATTTCACCTCCTGTTGACAACAGGGACAAAGACAATCTTCAGAATTCCCACAGACAACATCCTGACATGCTGGTGAAAATAGAAGGTTAATGCCAAGAAACGGTCTTCAGGGAAATCCAAAATACTGGGTTTTGCTGAGAATTTAGAGGATGACTATGGGTCCTGCTGATGCACTTTTGCCATTATCTCCCTGGATGGATTTGTTAGCAAACTCTATATGTGAGCTTGTCGCTTGCTTGCAGTGACTGTACATTTCCTACTCCCTCTCCTGCCTTTACCTCCTTCCACCCTGGCCTGCTGCCTTCACCAGCTCAAAGTCTGTGCAGATTATTGCTGGATGAGCAGTCATACTATGAGAAGCCTAATCCATCATTAGGAGACAGGGGAGTTACATAGGATTTACAAGACAGGAAACCCCTGACATGTGCTCAAGACACAACACAAGTTCAAAGAGAATGTAAATGAAATGTAATGGAAAATATGAGTTATCTTTGTTGAGGCTTCATGTTTCTACAGGTAGATGAAAGCAGTAGCAAATATCGTATCTGGGTAATTTTAGAAAATCAGCATGTCCAGAAAATAAACCTTCACTTTTATACTGCTGCTGTGAGCAAAATGTCAGTTCCTCATGCACTAGGCCAAAGAAAACCCCTCAGGAAGAAAAAAATGCATCTCATCCACAATCTGATGTTGGTAAATATCCATCCATTCTTCTTCTAGACCTGCCTTGTCCAGTCTAGGGTTATGTGGCTGGAGTCGATCCCAGACAACACAGAGTGAGATGCTTGGTACACCCAAGCTAGTCCACTGCCAAGACCAACACAAAGAGACAGGCAGCCACACCTCATGGCACCTGTTATTGGATGGGAGATATTGGGCAGCAAGTGAACATTTTGTGGTAGAAGAGAAGAACAAAGAGCAGCTGTAAGGTTTTCAGTTTGACAAGACAAGTTAATGCTCGTTCTGAGTTGTCACAATACACAGGGCATCACAATTTCATGCATACTGGACTGCATAGGTGCACTGCATAGCCGCATCTGCAAAAATGAGACGTATTCTGTTCTGAACAGAACCATCTGGTTTTTATGAAATTCCCACTGTGAACTCAACTAAGTGGTCCGAGCGACTACAGTCCTAATTACCAACTCTGGAGTATTCGATATGAACATCCCTGCTTAATTAACTCAAGCTACAGGATGGGTATTTCACACAGCTGCTGACAAAACATGTCAACCTTTAGATACAGCCTGACACTATGTTGGTGCCTGCCTCATCTTCGCCTCCTCAATTTTCAAGGACAAGGTCCAACTTGTTTATCCTGCTGGGTAGCTGATTGGCCAGCAGTTGCCCTTCTTGAAAGGTGAGTAAAAAGGCAGGCTGAATTGCACGACCCTGCAGTCAGGCAAACACCTGTTGACAGGGTTCTTTTTAGACCTTGCAATAATCTTATTGTATACTCCTTAACTTACCTACTATTTCAAAAACCTGGGTCTTATTTATACATGTCTGCTGAACACTATCTCATGTCAAGTTCATCTTATATAACTCTGCGAAAATAAGTGTCCATGTTATCAAGCTACTAAACCTTTGTACAACCGTGCTCTATCTCTGAGTGGGTATTTTGCCTATTCATATCCTGCTACCCTACTGCTAATAAATATACTTACTGTATGTGAGAGCAGCAACTCAAAGTTTTTTATTTTATTTTAAGACGCATACTTCACAAGGTGACCTTGAAGAAACAGGCAAACTTCTTACAAGTGAAATCACATTCCCCGATGTCTGTAGTTCACGTTTTATCATAAACCGATTGATTTTATTAGTTGTTGATGCCCTGGATTTTTATTCAACTTCAATTGAAAATAGAAAACTGTGGAATCTGGAGTGGAAGAGAATCTACTGTGGAAGAGATCTAGTCAGGCTTATGTCACAAACAGCTGTTGGTGTGTTTTGCTGATGTAGCAGATGAGAACAAGGACTATAAGGGTCGCAGTTGTTATAAAGAGGCCATACAGTATGTTAAAGCAAGACGTGGGTGCCACGATCCTCTGTTAAGGCAGTATTTAGACGATTCACAATTCACACGTAAAAAGGTTAAAATGCTTGAAGAGCAGCATGGGATAACAGTGCCAGTGTTTGAGCCCGCTTGTGATTCTGTGTCTCTGAGCATTCGTGATAGTATTGTGCATGTGAGTGGTGTCACAGTCTGACCTTTAGAAAAAGGTCACTCCATTTGGAGGCGGAATAGAAAGACCACGCACAGACACACATGATGACTGGTGATATAGATCCACTGCAAACAACAAAACCGTACTTTGTTGACCTTTATCTATTTCTCTACTGTATATCTATATAAGTAAGAGGCTGTTTGGGAACTGAAATAATTCTTATTGCATGTATGAGTGAATCTGTTTAATGTATTTTAACCATTCACTGACAACATGGACATTCAACTCCTTTGGAATTCTTTCTACCCACATATTCCTTTCAGTGTGTTTGTCTCTCCTCTCTATTGTCTGTCCACATTTAGACAAGATGTTTTATGTGCTTGCAAGCCTTCATGAAGAAAAATGGTTACACGCCGACATGGAAAAAGTGTGATGAAGGTATTGTCAGTTGTCAGAAAACTGTCACATGTCCATCTGAGTGCTTTTCAGGCAGAAAATACTAAGTTGTACTCCTACAAGTAAGTGTGTATGTGTGTGTGTGGGTGTGTGTGACTAAACTAACAAACTATTTTTAATTGCATGCGCACATTTGTTGCTTAATTTGATGATTTCCGAATGTGTCTCTGTTGCTTTCTGTCTGTTTTACATTTTCTAATCGGTCAAGAAGATTCCCAGCTTACTTTTGAGATGTCTGTAGATAGTAAATATTGGTCAAAAATGTATTGCCATGCGTGGTGCCACTCATTGAGCTAAAGTCCAGCAGCTTTGTGTCTCTCCTCTGACTTGACGAGTGAGTCAGCAGTTCAGCCATGGCTGATTTCTTCAGAGGTAAAGATGAACTCTGTGTTTACCATCCTTGCAGTTGAGGTTGTCCTCTGCATGACCCTTTTGATTCACTTTGGAGTATGAAATGGAGTTTTGACTGGATATTAAAAAAAGTACAGAAACCATTGTGAAAGCAAGGCTCAGGCACTTTAACCATGTGATGAATCCTGAATTATGATTTATTATGTGTGCATATCTGCTGTGATAAATACAGCACGAGTTTTCAGCAAGAGTTATTACGTTGGCATGATCTAAATCTGCCTGAGCAATAACTAATCCGACAGTAAAGGCTGCTTGGATGGCTGTGGACAGAGGGACTTGCCTTCCAATCTGTTTGTGACTTGTTCCACTAAACCAGCACTATGGAGCGGTGTAATTATGAATGACCTGCTATGCTGCAAGAGGTTCCACAGAAAAAGTCAACCGAATTCATTCATCTTTTCCCAGTCAGTTTTTCTGCAAGTTTATAGAATGTTCCAATGCCGTTGATGAACTAACCGTGAATGTTAACTCCAGCCTAGGTCTACCACAGCTATCACCAGGAGTTGAGCTAACCTCATTAATTAGGTGTCTTCCTTACACCCATATTGTTTATGTTGTGCTGTATAAAAACTGTGGTAACTGGACAATCTGTTTTTATTGAAGTCAAACATGTTTCATGTCATATATATATATATTAGTGATTTGCTTCTCAATGAATGCTACATTATTGTGTTGTTAAGAATCCTGGGAATATGTGATGTATTTATCTTTGCACTCCTTATCTTAAGATTAGTTTTGACTTATTGTTCATGTTCTGATACACATCTCTGTTTTAACCAGATGGTTTGACTTAACTGTCTTTCAAACACACTGTGACAAAGAAGAAAAGAAAGTCTGACAGAGAACTAAAGAGTTGGCATGTTAATTAGATGACTTAACTGGCTAATTAACAAATGATGAAGTGTCATGATGCCCCAGGGAGACACAGGCACACACACACACACACACACACACACAGGCACAGCTGTCGAGGCTCCTCGCTGCGATCTGACTTAGCCACAGCTCAAGAAAATGCACGCCCCTGCACATACATGTACTCTTACAATAATACTCATTGTTAGAAGTGTGTGTGTGTGTGTGTGTGTGTGTGTGTGTGTGTGTGTGTGTGTGTGTGTGTGTGTGTGTGTGTGTGTGCGTGCGTGCGTGCGTGCGTGCGTGCGTGCGTGCGTGCGTGCGTGCGTGCGTGCGTGCGTGCGTGCGTGCGTGCGTGCGTGCGTGCGTGCGTGCGTGCCCAGCACCTGCAGTCTCAGGTGGGTTTTTTCTCTCTCTATATTTGGATTTCTGTCCATCATTTTCTTTCTTCCACAGTGTGCTCCATTGTAAAGCCACTGTTGTTGCTGTTTTGGTTGAATGATGCCTTTTCACTCTGTGGATAAAATATAAAATGTCCACCCTTAGTCAATAAATGAAAAACAAGCTCCAAATAAAAATCAAACAGGCAACTGAACATCCAGTTGGTAACATCTATTCCCTTTTTTAACTTGCACTAAATTGCATCAAGACAGAGTCCCATAAATATATTTTATTTAAACATAACCTTTTGGATAGGTATTTAGTATGTGTATTGGGTTTTAATTGGTGTCAAACCTAAAGTGTTTATCTTGTGTGGTTAAACCAATTCTTTTTAAAACAGCTTTTCATATGAGGTGTGGAATTTTGTTAGTCCTTCTCACTTATTGATTATGCTCCATGGAGGACTTTGTCTGTACGCAAACAGAACAGTTTTACATCCTTCGGATAGGTGAAGTCTTACATTTTTGTTCATGACGGACATGTAACAATTGCTGCAGGGAGATCCGCAGTGTGCACACACTCCCAGGGATCTGACGCATGACTACAGACAGAGGAGTAAGTTATGCTTTATGTAAAACCCCCATTGTCCCATTAAGCTGCCATTTTGGCAAAATATATTTCAGCGTGCTGATATTCTAATATTTCAGAGCAATCCTTAGTCACAATCAAACCTGCCTCTTCCGAATGATGTCTGGGAATTTGCTGCAGCCTTTTAAGCTTGTGCCTATCCATCATTGCGACTGCATTCATTCAGATGTGTTCTGTGTTGGATGTGATACAGAAATGCTACGAGTTCTGACCCGGTGAGATTGTCATTTTCTATTCATTTTAATTTTTTTCACAGGAAAAGAACTATGCTTCTCAAATGTGAAGTAAATATGTTTGTTTGCTTTCAGAATAATGGTAAGAGGTGACTTACTGGAAGTGACTTTATGCCTGCAAATAGGCCTTTGTAGGCAGGCATTCGTTTTTGAAAATCCCCACACCTGTTGTTTGTATGCATATGATGAGGCAACTCACCTAAATGGTCGCTGGCCTTGTAGAAAACAAACAAGCTTACTTCTCATCCACCAAGAAAGTAGTGAAACAGCAGGGTGACTTGTTAGACAGCACTGCAAAGAGTCTGATAGCTACACCCCCTGCCATGACACTGACTTGAACATTAAGCTTCGTAACATGCCAGCTTGCAGAAAGCTGCCACTCTCCAGTTATTCCATCTGCAAGTCAGATGGAGCCCAATTATCAGGACGACTGCATTTAGCTTCAGAAAATACACGACTGAAATTAAGGTTTAAATTAGATGAATGGAGAATGCATGAGACTGATGCAGAGCTCACAGTATGTTTGTGGATAGCCTTTTAAATAAGAGGTGTGGGCTTTGTGGTATTAATACAGTTTTCCAGTTACCTCTGACATTCTATTCTTTTTTTTTTCTTTCTTTCTGTCTTTCCGTCCTGATAAGCACAGTTAGTATTTGCTGGTCATGGCGGCCGCCTCATCAGTGTAAACACCCACACACCGAGGTTTGTTCCTTTCAACTGCATATACTGATCGAAGAGTTGGTACATTTTCCCAGTGACCCCACCTAACAGTGATTTTCTGAGCAGTATGAACTCCGAAACCTTTTCTTTTGGGTGAAGCCAGCCATAAAAAAGCAGGCGCCGAGCATTATTCATGTCTGAAAATTGATTTGCCCTGAAAACAAATCACAGGCTGGCATTCGCGTGTTTTACAAGCTGAAATTTTACAAGCTGAAGTTTTACATCTTTATTGGGATGTTTATCATTTCTACAAACCTTTCACCTATGATATCATCAAATGAGATGCAGTAGCACCTGTATAGGCAAGGATATTTCGTGATTGTATATAGGTTCTGGAATATGCCTCCTGGGGACAGATATGTGTGTTTGTGGAGATTTATAGCTAAAGCTATGCATTTGGCCAGCAAAATGCAAATAAGTTATTTTTTGTCAGATTTATGAAGAAACACTTCTAGTTTGTTTTTCTTGTAGAAATTTAGATCATTGTGAAACTGAACGTGCACACATGCCTCATTTTTACTCTAATGCATCCATAAATCCATACAAAAAACTCTAACCATCCGTTTACAATTCAAAAGTATATGATACTGCTCATATACTTGGTTTGGCTGTGGACATTTCAGTCTTAGTGGAGTTAGATATGTTTACAACCCTCATTTCCCATGGGAATGCACACACCCCATCATCATTCATCCATTATTTACCAGCTGAAATATGATTAGTGATATATTTATAGGTCTTCTATTCAAACATGCACATTTTGATAAATACCAGTATGGTGAAAGATATTTCCATAGTTTCTGTTGCTTCCACGTTGATCATACATTTTGCCTCGAGTGTGCATGCAGGCCATAAGATAGCTGAAGTTAAGAAAATATGACACCTTTCTAAATTCTTATCCAGAAGGCATGTGTGTCTCTATTCTGCAAGTTTCCCAAAGCAAACCTCTGCTACAAAATTCATTTTTTTCTCCTGTCCCTCACTTAAAAAGACCAGTTCTAGCAGGGGATGGGTAGCCAGCTGTGAGATCAGACACTTTTCCTTATTTGCTTCCTCTTGTTTGTTGTTGTCAGAAGAACATCCCATAAGAGACTTCAATGTAAAGGGCACTTGCTGTATGGCAGACAGTGGATGCTGTTGAGGTAGAAGTGATCCCACTTTCTAGGGACAGCCGGCTCAAACATGTCTGCACAGTGCCCTACGAGGGCAGACAGGTTAAAAAGCATGAGAAGTGTCACTCGAGCCACCATCCTGTCTCAACAAGCCTGTCCTCAAACAAGCCCGCTTGCTGAGCATCAGCGTTGGTTAGACAGTAAAATGAAGAGGAGAGCAGTGACACAGACCAACTCTGTACTACAGCCAGCACTCGGGAGGACGACGGCCACAAAATAAGCCCCACATGTCTGTGAGAGCCAGAGCCGTAGGCCTGCCCCCCCCCCCCCCCACACACACACACACAAATATACCGTGGACAAAATAGACTGCAGTTGGCTCCAAATTGCTCAAACAGGCTGAGCTGAGACACAGGCTGTGGCTTCGCCCCAAACAGTCATGTCCAAAGCCTGCTAAGCAGAGAGCATGTTGTTGATTTTAAGCTGGGTTCGTCCCAAGTGCTCCTCCAATCGAGGCAGCAACAGTGCATGGTGGCAATAAAAACTGTCGTTCAAATGCTGCTGTTGAAGGATGAATGTGGTGTCGGAGATAGGATAGTGTAAATACTGTCAAATATCGGTATGAACCTTTATTGTAAAGTTAAAGAAATGTACTAGCAATACGAAGTATGCAAATAACATGCATATACAAGTGGTGCAGAAAACTGGGAAAAATGCAGTTTGTCTAATTTATGTTAACACGTCAAAGTAGATAAGTATCAACATTTTAAATATTTCTATCGGGTGCAGTTTTACAAAACACTCTCACATGCAGTGACTCACAGACATTTGACACTATTTTATCAGAATAGCTCATGAGGTATTTTGATGCGGTGTATGCTTGGACCAAGAGAATCAACAACTGGCCAGTAGACCCAAGACTAAAACCAACAAAATGTGCCTTTCATTCAATGGAGCCTTTAAACACGTCTTGCATCAACTTCTACAACCACAGTCATATTGAGTATTCGGAGCACAAAGATCCATCTCACACTCCTCTTTGCACATATCATAAACCCACACATGTCTTGTCTTTTTTAGACTTATATAAATATAAGGCAAGCCTGCACACTGCCTCACATGCCATTATTTGTTCCTCGTCTTATTTCTGATGCCTGATCCCTGGCATTTCACAGACCCGTGAAAGATGACACGCTATGATTGGACTTCCACCAAGTCATGGTTTAATATATTTTTCAGCCCAGTCAGGTCTATAGTTTTTGATTCTATGTTTTTCTAATCTGACAGCTTTTGTTACGTTATTGTGAGTACATACTGGGCATTATTGTTACCAAGCCAGAACTATACCTCTTTCTCACTGTTTAATAATTTAGTTTCAGTTCCTTTTAAATGCCCAGACTCCCTTCTGTTTATGAAGAGCTTTGTTCCCCTTTGCCTTCGCGTCTGGGATGGCACAGTAAAACCTTTAATGAAAGGGTTTTACTGTCATGGGAGCAACAAAAACAAACATTTAAACCAAAATGTAGCAGATTATCACTGCAAATGATGCTTTTGTTCGTCTGCTGGTCAAGTGCTTTTAGTCAGTCACCTGGGATAAAACAGCAGGGCCAGTTAGTCAGATTAAATAAAACTCTTTTAAATATGTTACTATAGCAACCCTCCGATGAGGTTGTGGTTAATGAAGCCAGATATATACACAAGTTGCGGGATCATAATTAGCTTGCTCCCAAAGGAAAGATGAGGTGGCAGCTTCACATCGTCTGTTTGCTATGTGATCTGCAGACATTTCAGCCACAGTAGCTTTGTAATATCGAGCCTCTGGTTGATGATCAAAACATAAGGATCCATATCAAATCAAACACAATTGTGTGTTTTAATGCTTGTGAAAGTGCCGCTTGATTTTTTTTTTCCAAAAGGAGAAAGTGGCATTAGCCAGATTAGATTGTTAGATGTTTAGTTCAAGCAATCGTGTGTCCACTGTCTGTCTCCTCTGCCTGTCTCCAAAGTATTTTGAAAGACAAGGGATAGTGCTATCATTCGGATAAATGTCAAATATTCAACACTTATAGCCAAATCCCACCCTTCAATCTCTCACACCCCCCTTCCCATTTCCCTCTCATTAGCAGTCTCCTCTCTCCTTTCCCCATCACTCCATCCCTCCTCATTTCTTAGTCAGATGGGGCTTTGCAAGGCAGAAGGTCACAGAAATGTCTCTCTTACATACACACATTCTCTCCATCTCTCTCTTTTCTGGTCTCGCCCCCATTTTTTTTTTCACCCCTCACATACTCATTTTTGCTCAGTCTCACACAAGAATGCATACATTATTGAATGCGTCTTCTTCTTTGTCCCTCATTTCCATTTCTGCTAATAGTCTTTCCTCTCTCTCTCTCTCTCTCTCTCTCTCTCTCTCTCTCTCTCTCTCGCTCTGTTTTTCCCTCGATCACTTCTTCAATGAATACAGTACATAAATTATTCTATTTGGTGAGAATTTTTGGACTGATATCATACAAGAGGTGACAGGTTTTAGGTTGTACCCTAAAACTGCAGAGGTAGAATCAACACCCCGGGGAGAGCGGTGGGTAACACTTTGATCTGCAGTGGGCACCCTTGAGCGTGGCATCCCTTGTATCATAATAGTGGCAAATTCCTGTCATCTGATTTCATTACAGTTTAAAGCCAGCCACTGTTTCAAATTACGATTGTGTTTATTCCACTTGGAATGCTCACTTGGACCGTGTCTGGTGACTGTGAAGTCTTAGTATAAGACTCGCATAATTTCCATACTCATCAAGCCATTCAGTGACCCCTTGTGCCCTATAGATGGGGGCACTCTCGCCCTGGAGGTGATCACATTCACCAGGGCACAGATGTTTCATAATAGAAGATCACTGAGAATGAGTTTGCATTGATTTAAAGTGGACGAGTGGATTCAAGGCATGGCAGTAAAATGACCTACCAGATTGCATCACTAAGTCTGGAATACAAGTTACTTCTTTATGTTACCACAGACAGAAAGAATCATGCTTGACATAACCTGTAAAGACAGAAAAAACAACCAGTGGATCAGAGAGCAAACCAAAGGGGAAGACATCTTGGTGTGCATCAAACAACAGAAGTGGAAATGGGCAGGCCACATAACTAGAATGACTGACAACCGATGGACAAAACAAATGACAGAATGGGAACCAAGAGGAAAGGGGAAAAGATCTCGAGGAAGACGGAAAACTCGCTGGCGAGATTATCTAAATGCTATGATCAGTATCACCTGGGAAAGGACAGCTCAACACAGATAGCAGTGGACTATCTAAAGGCTGTTGATGAAGATGACACTTGTGTATTTATGTTAACAGTTAAGATTTATGAGCTCATGTTACTATGTCCTACATGTGTATTCACCTACTTTGGGTGTTATCAGGTTTGCACTGTGATAGAAATGTTATATTTCAAATCATCAAACAAAAGATGAGCTAGAAGCCAGTGAAAATGAGAAGGTTACGGGAGGTAATGAGACAGTTATAGCCATAAAGGGAGACCACCTGTGACACAGTGATAGCTTCAGTTCACTCGGGTTTTCTTTTCTATTATCTCTCTTTTGCCATTTTTGTCTTCAGACTTTTTGGATTTCTGAGAGTCAATTTCTGAACAATCTGCAAGGAGATGGTAAATTCCCCATTTTAATCTCAACGCCAGTACTCAAGTCCATGCAACATTATCATTCACACTGATTTGAGTAAAAAGGTGTCTTGCTCGAGATTTGTAAGATTTGTCCTAAACTTGTTTTTGCCATTTGAAACTACTTTTGGATCCTGCAGTCCTTGACATTGTGTTCTCTATCTTTGCTTCAAGTGCAGTGTAACAAGTGGAATCACACCTGTCTGGCTAGCAGACAGAAAGGTAATTGTACTATGGTCCGAAAAACATTTGGAGTGAGTGACAGAAAAGACAGGGAGGCGTAGGCAGGGCTGTGAAGCTGTGTTGCACCCACAAAATACGACAACCGAGAGGCAGAATCAATAGTCCTACTCCGTGTTTGCGCTCACTAAGACATAAACGATGTGACCCCCACCATAACCACAGAGATTAGTTGTCACAGTCCTGTCAACTCTGCACTCCCTCTGTACAATGATGACTGATTGTGATTCCGTCTGTGTTTGCATGTGTGTGTTATTACTTTATGCCTTGCCTTTTGTCAAATAAGGTTTCTTTTCTACTGTCTTATAAACTGGTTTTAGCAATCAGGCACTCTTTAAAGACGACTAAATCTACATAGATTTTTTTTCTTTTTTTAGGCTTCCGGAGGTGTTTTTTGTAAACATTGTAATTTGATGCCTGTGATTGGAAGGTGCTATCGAGTACAAACCCTCTGAGTGAGGTCCCTAAACAGCCTTTGTAATAATGTTGTTTGTTTAGGATGACAATACAAGGCTGCTCTCACACACGCTTATTAGCAGCCGCTGCTGGAGCTCATATAGAACTTCAACAACCACCTGTTATATCAGGAGACCCTTGGGGACATTTTACCACCGTCAGACCCCTCAATCTTCTGAGGACTCTGCTCAGTGTGTGTTTGCAAGTTTAGATTTGACCCCAAATGCAAGGTAATGAAATGTGACTAAAAATAACAGCATTTTCTTTGTGCTCATCATAGAAAATATATAAGGTTTTTATTACATTATTGTAGACAGATGGTTTCCTCATCACATATACTGCAGTACATTAGAACATGAATATTCATTTTGCATTTTACATAAATAGCCCTACTTCTACTTAAAGCGTGGGGGAACATTTTCTTCCTTTTGATAACTGGTGAACAGTCAGAGATAAAAAAATATATACACAGTGGACAATGTACAATATTTCAAAGAACATTTATTTCCACCATTGATGCAATACTCTCTTGTTCCTGCAGTTTTTTCAACTGATTTCAATTTGAATGTGTTTTGTTTAAAGAAGTGGTGATTATTTTAATCTTATCTGTGAATTAAAATTAAATTAAAATGAATGGATCAATAAAATCATCCTTTTGAAAGCAAAATATTTTATGCTGTGTGTAGATCAAATTTTTGATGAAATATTTCACAACTGAAGTATTTTCTTCCAAAGGTAATCATCTCATAACTTACTGGATTTATCTTATAAGCCGCTGTTAGTTTTCTGACCTTCCAGGTGGGACTTAGCAAGGGTTTAATGTCCCTGCTGCAAAACAGCTGGGGATAATTGTTGCATGTTAACTTGATTTCTCCCTCTCCCTCCCTCCCTCCCTCCCTCTCCCCCTCTCTCTCCACACCATCTGTTTGCCATTCCTTAATGATGTAAAATAAAATTAATTAAATACACGCAAATGAAAAAGAGAGAGCGAGTTGTGCAAGATATGAAAAGTGGAGTCCAGCAAAGCTCTGAGCCATCTCATCACAGTTATATAATAATTGTGCAGTACTGTGTACTGTCCGACAGGGCACAGGTTGGATGTTTCAGACGGTTATTTATGCTTCATTATCACTGGCTCTTTTGTATGTTGACCGGCTGCTAGTTAGTTTAATCATGATTCATCCATTTAGCCACTCAGTCTTCTGTATCCACTTCATCTAACACACTGTACCACATAGTTTATTCTAGCTTGGGTTATGTGGACAGGACACATCCTGCTGTAAATTAGTGATGAGCAGCTTTAATCAATTGGGTTGGGGGGGGATTTCATCCTTTCTACAGGTAGACTAAATAATACTGATTATTTAAGGATGTATGTGAATTGGAGCTCCTCATTTGACATCGTTGAATCGCTATGAATTAAGCCTATCTAATCAGAATGAATGCATCTGATAATTTCCAAGTTCATTTCCATTCAGTTTCACAATGGTTAGGGAATTGCAATTCGGATTGTGTTTAAATGTGGTTAATTGCCACTCTATGCCAACCTGGCAGGTTGACACAAATGTGACTCTTTAGATACCTCATCTGGAACTTTCAATTCAGCCTTATCCAGAAAAGAAAAAAAATGCTTTTTATTTCCTGAAATGTATCCATACCCATGCAGACATTAACTTCACACTGCTAAGGGCATTAAGAAAGCATCAGCAACCTACTTATCCTAACCCTCATCTGTCACTGTGAAGATGTTTAATTGGCAAGGGGAGTAGCTAACAGGTCTATCTCCCGGGGTTGCTGGCAGGTATAACTCGGTTGTGTTAACAGTGAAACACGGTAAATGGTGACCAGCTCAATCACATGTCAATAGAAACATGGCCATGAATAACTTGTGTGCAATATGATGGAGTTCCTGCTGATCTAGTGAGAACGAGAGATTTGTCTGCAAGTTACGGAGGTCACGACTTGTCCTTTATTTACCTTGCTGTGGGCTGTATTGTTGGTGGACGTTTGCTGTCTAGAGGAAAGCTGCATCTCTTGTGATTTGAACTCGGGTCGACTGACGTAACATTTTTCAAATGCAGATACGTCACAAGCCCATTGAGAAAGTTGGCTTTATCTCTGAGCCTTGATGTAAATTTGGTTTAAATGGCTCATTTTACTTTTAAAAATAACCTGACAGCTTGTTCAAACATAGTTTGAGGCTCAAGTCACACGTTACAAGTTGCAATGCATCGTTTTCGCATTTGCATTTCAAAAAAGTTTCACATTTACACTGCATTGTTTTCAAAACGACGTCCTGTTTCATGAAAATAGCAGAAACGTTGGAAACAACGTTGTTTTCATGTAGGCCCACTAGTAGGTTCTGTTGTTTATTTTTGTAATGAAACCATACACATGCGTGGAGAAAACAATACGCTATAAACATTAACAATGGAGAGTACACAGACAACGGAGTTGGATTGCTATTACGGATGACTCTCAATTACAAAGCGACAAATTCATAGGAGAACATGGACTGGGAGTCATGACACTGTTGAGGCCATCATCGTTATTGTTCATCTAATTGTGCATGTGCAGAAGAACTATTTACCACAGCCTTGATGTGCATGCACAGTAGCAACATTTCATAAAAGTTGCATTTTACCTTGTTTCTGTCTAGATGGAGTTAAAACGTTTTCAAAAAGTTCACCTTGGGAGCCTCTCCAAGCACAGTTATTGTGTTAACGGACACCCAAAACACAACAAAAGTTTTTGATTTTCACTTTAAAATGTTGAAATGTGTAATTTGGAGTTTAAACAACACATGAAGTAATTTGAATTTAAATTGCTATCCCTATGTGGTGCATTCAGCAGCGAAGAACAGTATGACAAACAGTGCAGGCAACAGATGAAGGCAGACCCTTGTCTTTGTATGCAAACACATTTTTTCAAGTGGAATTGACAAAATGAATACTTATTACTGCAGCTTCTGCAGCTGTTGGCGCTTTGGGTTCAGAAGGTAACCAACTTTAATTGTTTTATTGAAACAATTACTTTAGAATGAATTTACTCTGGAGTCTGCTAAACGTGCTCAGTGAATAAATGGTTTATATTGTTAAAATAGACTTAAAAATGCACAACAACTGAATGTTAGTCATAAAATTGTTCTGAGATCAATTCACAAACTTTCTTTTCAGTTTCGGAAAGCTGTTTTCTCTACATTTATCAGTGGGCTGCTGTAAAACAGAACCCAGGGTGCCATGCTCGGGCGCCCACAGTAGATGGGTGCACCAGCAAATTAAACCAATATTTAATTTTTTTGGTCCTATGTTAGGCTGACTTCTGCGCCCTCAGCTGTCCCTTGTTTTGTTTTGTTTCTGGCTTCTTCTTTTGAACTGCATCAGTTCAACACTGAATAAAGGTCTGGACTAATAAATAAGGTAGATAGGGTCTGTCATGTTCCATCTCTCAGTATGATGTCTAATAAAGCAGAAGTGTCTAAAAACTAATTGTTCAAATATGGTAAATCTGTGAGCACTGATCTCACTGTATCCTAGCAACAGATTGTTCTGCCATTTCTTTGCTGCATTCTCAACTCAAACTAAAACCTTTAATGTTATCTCCTCACTTCAACGGTGCTTGTATTAACAGGCTCTCTGCTCCAAAAGTGCATCTATGAGTGCATGTGTACTCCCATCCCTTTGTTTGTGTGTGTGTGTGTGTGTGTGTGTGTGTGTGTGTGTGTGTGTGTGTGTGTGTGTGTGTGTGTGTGTGTGTGTGTGTGTGTGTGTGTGTGTGTGTGTGTGTGTGTGTGTGTGTGTGTGTGTGTGTGTGTGTGTGTGTGTGTGTGTGTATTAGTAAATGCATGTGTGTTATCACCAGCAGAGCAGAGAAGTTAATTGGCTACAGCTGAGAGGAGATGCAAGACAATACCTCTAAACACACACACACACACACACACACACACACACACACACACACACACACACACACAGAGTTGGAAAAACTCCCATAGAGACATACACCATACGCCTTACTCCAAAAAAGACATGCACACATGCTCCCTCTGCGTAGCTTGGCTGAATCCAAACACTGGAGCGTATTGTTGTGTCTTTATTTAGACACTTGGCTTACATGGGCTAAAGCCGTGCCTGATAACGGTGTCTGTTTGTGAGTATTTTGAGTGTTTAGGCCACTGGGATAGTATAAGGCCATAAAATACGCTTCATGGTTAAGTGGCCGTGGTGCATAAGTTTTACTACCCAATTATATTTTTTACCTGCCAATCTCGTGGAATAGTGGAGGTGGGCTTCCCACTGAAGGCGTGTACACGGACCGCCAGAGCCAAGCCATCAACCACAGTCGATCCCACGTTTATTGTGACCACACATTGGCAAAGCATGACACAATTAGAAAAGTTGGAAAAACAGTATTTATTAATTTGGCAACACATGCACAATGTTTAAAGAATGAGCTGCAAACTCACTTTACATCATATACATTTGAGAGGACTGCAGTGTAATTACCCTTTCACTCATTTCCTTGAATCTTTATTAAAAGGCTTTTCTTCCAATGTATGTGGGGGAGGAATAGTCGTTTTACATGTACATATTTACTGAAGTAGAAGTAATGAGGCATACACAACCTATGATGTCACACAAACTCTGAGTCACTTGCGTGCTCATGGTCTATTTATTCATCTAGGTATCCTCAAGAAATAACCTTGGCACAAACGCTAATTAGTTTTGACTATCTCTTTTGTACATAAGTGCTTATTATCTCAAGTTGTTGGGCTTCTCTCCTCTGTGGAGCCAGTCTTGGTCAAAGGGGACCATGCTCTGTCGACCTTTTAATGAGAGACAGATATCTGAGTGTTTTTAGGCCTCTAACAGGAGAATATTGGAATATTATCATAGAAATGCTGTGCTCTGATGTTTTCATACCCATCTGTACTTCAACATGTGTCTTTGGCATTATTGTCATCCTTTCTTAATGCATAATAAACCAATAGTTTTCCCTCCAGGAGACTCAAACTTTGCATACTGTCTTGTAACAATAAAATCACTGACCGGGGAAATTGAATGTCATCGATAATCTTGTTACAGTGTCGGGAAAATGGCAGGTGCAAAGATCCGAGTGACTTTGACAAGAGCAAACTTGTGAAACAGCTGTAGCACCTCTGTAACTGCAGGTTTTGTGGGCTGTGACCTCACACAGTGGTTAGCACCTACCGAACAGACAGTGGCAACAGGGTCATGGGTGGTAAGGACTCAGTGTGTGTATGTGTGGGTGTGTGGGTGGAGCTAGCCTGTTTGCTCCCATTCCATGGCAGAGCTGTTGTTGGACAAATTGCTAGAAAACCTGAATGCTGGCTACCACACAAAAAAGTGTCAGAACACAGAGTGCATTACAGCTTGCTGTGTCTGTGACTGTGAAGCTGGAGATCAGTCAGAGTGCCCATGCTGACCCTTGTTCACCGCTGAAAGCGCCTACAATGGATGTGTGGGCTTTAAAATTGGACCACAGGGCTGTAGAAGAAAGGTGCCCTGGTCTGATGAATCTCATTTTGTGACTGTTGTGTGCATGTGCACACGGGGGAGGAGAAGGATACACTATAGAGTGAGGCCAAGCCAGCGGACTACAATTTTTTACTTTGAGAAGTGATCATTCAGCAATGACAACCGACTAGTCATGCAAGGCAGTCAGCGACATTCTGAAGCAACTTGCAGTTGAGTTTCCTGCCCTTAGACCCTAGAAATGCTGACAGGTGGAGGCCAGGATCATGCCATCGGGCTCAGCAGTGGAACATAACACACATTACCATTGAAGGCGCAGCTGTCCTGTGTTGTTAATTTAATCCTCTTTTTTTTTTTTTCATTTCAAAAGTTAATGTCATAACTTTTTTTCATGTATGTGCCTGAAGACTACATGGTTAGATCATTATCATACACTTTGAAAGTCAAATTAATTATGCCACCAAATGGAAAAACTGTTTAGGTGATAACGTACACACCTTTGCGTTATCGACTATGCACACCTCTTAGGTTTTCTGTTTTATTGGCACTATAGACAATTGAATTGAATTGAATTAATGGAAAGAAAAATTCCATATGGCTATTATCTGTGTGAACTACTTCAACGGGAACGAGTTCAAGAATGATTTCATGTGACAAGGTGTTCAGTCCATGTGACACAAGGACTTTAAAGCATCAGCCGGTCACATCTCTGTGCCTTGTGCCAGATAACACCCTAAGACAACTTGTTTGGTCAGTGATTCAACGTGCCAGATCTGCTATGGAGGCCCGAGAGGGACCTTCAGCATATTAGACAGATAATATAAATGTTGTTGCTGATCGGCACACAGCTTTCTATATACATAAAAAAAATTAAATGAAGACAGATTTGGTCAGAGAGGTTTCATCTCTCTGAAGCGCAGGCGTGCTCAAGCACCTATACTCGGAATCCAATTCTACGCACACACTAACATACACAGACATCCATGCTAATCCAGCACCACTGCCTCTTAGGCACTGCTTGGTGAGAAGAGAGAGAAGGAGAGACAGCAGAGAGGTAAGAAAAAGAGCAGGAGCAAGACGTGAATTCAGAGTTGAAGTGTTTTGGGCTTGACTCTCCATCTCTCTCTCTCTCTCTCTCTCTCACTCACACACACACACAGCTGCTGTATACCCCTTGTTTTCCTCTTTGTATTGCGCACACAAACACACCCAAAGTCTTTTGTTGGAAATGACTTTCAGATTGTTTCCTCGCAAAAACACTTTCACCAGGAGAAAAACGAACGGTGCATTTATCAGGATATCAGATAGCCAAGGCAGAGATAGATTTCACTTAAGGTTCCAATATACATTGAGTACATTTTTAAATTGTATATTTGTAGAAACAACAAATTCTCCTTCCAGTTTGGCTGGATTTTTTGGACAACATTGTGAGGCTGACATTGTTTACAACCCACGACCTAGAGAGTGTTTTAGGGGATCTTGTATCTGCAGTTCACCTCCAAGTTGTGAATTTCAAAACATTTTGGACATTAAGTGGTTTAGTAAAGGGAGCAGACCCACTTCCTCAACACGTGTACCTCTACTGTACTTTTTTTTTTTAAACTTTGAAGGGGTTTAATGTGAACTAAAGGTGAATCACAGCTTTTATAACTTTGTTATGAAATATGTGTCATGTCTGCTGGTTTCAACCATGAGACATTGTTGAGTGAAGTCAGAGTGAGGTACTTGAACCCTGGAAGTTTGAGAAACATCTCTGCCTTGCCCCTTCAGCTGCTGTGTTGAAGAGCTCATCCCTGACTTGTCAGCACAAGAGGAACTGTCCAAAGTGCTAGTCTTTGTTGGTGCCAGCAGGCAGGGATGCCAATGCTGAGGGTTCATGGCCAATACAAACATTCAGTCAATCTGCTTGTCATTTCATACTTGTGGGTTTTTTTTCTTGCCATATAGCAACATCTCTTTTCTTGACAGATTGTAAAATGTTGGATTCGACTGTGCCAAACAGAAGTCAAGGCAGTCTCGCTTGCTTCTCCCTGTGTAGCGGGAACAATCATTAGCTTGGTTTTAGCTCCATATGGTCCTCCGTCTTTTCGCGTTTTTCCTCGCAGCTGCGTGTCCACAGTGAGCACCCAGTGTGCTCCTGTCCTGCTGGCAGCGAGGTTTTGTAATTTTGTATTGGTTGTCCTGCTGAGTCATGTATAAAGAGACTTTAACCTGTGCCAAGCCTCTTTGTCATCACAGAATTTGGGCACTGCCCACACAACACTGCAGCAGGCTTTTTCTTTTACCACCAGTGCCCTCTTTCATATTCACACTACATTTCAAAGCAGACATTTTGTAACGCTTGCAGGCAAAAAGCCAAACCAGAGTGTTTGAAATGATGGCAAGAGTGAATACCTGTACAGCATGTATGGACACAAGCCTTATGTTTTTGTTACTGGTTTTCTAAATGACTTTTTGAATTTCCCAATAGTAACTTTTTCTATTTTTTATTTTTTTTTTTGCTGCGTTTGATAGCTGAGATAGTCTCCCATGTGTTTTTAAGAAGAACTAATGGTATGTGTGGAAAAATGAATGTCTCCCGCCTTACCTTGTGTGTCCTGAGGTAAGATTTTTGCATGCTTCCTCGGCTTAGCACATGACTCATATCACTCCTCACATACTGCAGCCAACATTTAAGAGCACAGAGGCACAAAAACACTCTTTGTGACACATTCAGTATGTAACAAAGGCAGCCATACCATATTCACTGTATGGCTATACACCATCACAAAAATATGTTCTGAAGCACTTATGCTCGCAGAGCGGCTGGACATGATATTCAGGGCACCGAGTAAGATCAACTGTTTGTATCGATCAGAAAACAGCCGGAGGGTACGACATCTTCTTGAACTTGGAGGTTTTAGTGCTAATCCTCCAATATGAATTGCATAGATGCACACTTGGAAATTGCTGTTTGACCAGAATGGCAGGATCTTCCTGGGCTAGTGTAGACGGGCTACCTGATCAATGCCCGAGAATGGCATTGAAAGGGTGTGGCGTTCAGCCCTTTATCTCATGAGCCTAATTCAACAAGGTATTTGGGATCAAACATGCACTCAGCACACCACCTGGGGTCATTTGGCTTACAGGTGTCTGCTCCACATATGGACAGGCCAGAAAACACTTTGTAAATGTCCCTGCCTTCTTCCATCTGCTGCACATGTGTCCAGCAGTGCATGATCACTCTGCAATATTTATAACAGGCTTTTTTTTTCTCTCTCCAATAAACAGCTCTGAAAAAGTGGGGGCGTCTTATAATTTATGGTGCAATATTTAGCTTCCAGTGTTATGCAGGGTTTTGCATACCCACAGTCTGGACCCATCAGAAAGAAGAGGGACATTTACGCCAACACCTAATTGAACCATTGAAACATCAGCGCTACACAATGAGTGATGACTTGTTTATTATACTGGGGGAATGACAAGCCAGCTACAAGTGCTGGACATTGTTGTTAACAAGCTGTTCAAAGGCTTTAAAATGCTGCATCTCAACTGCTTTGGATAGCAGTGAGGATGATGCGTTATGGGAGGAACAGGTGGTGTGGTGAAATTGGCAGTGCAGCAGGCTCTGGAGACGATAGACTGTTTAAAGATTTTGATGAACAAACATCTGATAAGTTTTCCAAAGTTGCACTATGAAATGCGTACGTGCCCATGCATCCATTCATGAGTCCCTTTCCTGGTACAGGCATTTTAAAACAGTGTTTTATTTATTTAATGCCGTTATTTCATAGACCAAAATACCTGTTTTCTCCAATTTTCCCAAATATGAACCTCACAAAAAGAGAGAGGTCGTTTCATAATCCGGGCCATCTTATATTGCGACATACACTGTTGGTTGATTATTATATAATTTCTCTATTTTGCTAATGAACCATCTTTGTGAATGCTGCTTGCTTTCTTGTCATTAATTTGTTTCACGTTTGAAGAGTAAGTCAGGAACACATTAGCTTTTACCAGCATAGGATTGTTATCGAAGCTTAGTCGTGGTGCTTAGTGACTTGGGAAATGTGTTTGTATTCCTTATTTTAGCCCAGCAGAAGTATAATGGACCTCACATCATGTACTGTATGTGTCTGCAGAAAAAAACCTTTTCAGTCCTGCTCTGGTGTCTCAGCTCTGACTCTCCATCAGCTGTGAAGTCTGTTGATTTTTACAAGATTCTTTTAAGTGACTTTGTGTCTTGTCACTTGGAAGCATTGGAACAAAATTCTTAAGTTCCATATTAAACACAAATAAATACAAACTCATTGGCTACATAACTATTCTTGAAAGCCATCCTTAAAGTTTTTCTTTTCTCATCGCATTGTGCTTACAGTCTACGTGTAGTCTAGGTGTTAATCAGTGCAGCCCTCATGAAATGAAGCTCACTTGGGAGTCCAAGAAAAACAATTTCCATCTGTCAACCTGAAGGTGTTTCAGTTGAACATACATAACGAGTAGTTATGTGCATATTTGTTCTGAGAGCAGGATAATGACCAGTTTTCTCTTCAGGCTCAGTTCACTGTGTCATGTTTTCTTCGCTCTGGGTACCCGGCAAAAGTTGAAGAGGCTCTTGTCTCACTTGTGGCTTTCCTTACAGAATGATGGCATGCACGCACACACACACGCACACGCACACACACACACACACACACACACACACACTCGCACAAGCAAAGCTAGAATACTGAATTTGTGACTGTGTGTATGTGTTGCTCAGAACATGTGTGTTGGAGGTATTACTGTGGACATGCTTGGGAGGTTTTCATCTGCAGAATTCTGTTCTTTAAATCCTGCACAGAGAAAGAGGGAGAGAGGGAGAGGGAGGAATAAAACCCGAAGGTGCAGCAGAGAAGCTCAACAATGAAGAAAGTGAAGAGGAGAATGGTGGCGAGAGGTGTTTTTAGTGGAATTAGATTGTTCCTGAGTGTGAGTCAGTCTCTCTGCTTCAGCCTAATGGTGATGGATGGTCCACCACTTTGAAACAATGGAGCACACATAGATATACACATACGTGTGATGTATACTTTTACAACCTACGAGCTCCAGGCCGACATTTCGTGACTTGATCAAGTCCTGAGGATCGTTGCATTGTAATCAATACACACGGGTGAGGAGTAATACACGATGACACACAGTAACTGTTGGAGGAGGATGTTAGAAAAAGCATACGACAAGTGTGCTTTCAGTAACCAACTATACCAACGAGCAATCACTTGAATAGCTTTTGTAGTAATTAATGGTGTATTGTCATTAAACCACACACTTATTGAAAGAAGGAGAATATCAATCCCTTCATCAATCTTGGATACCAAAAGGTTCCTCATGCCAAACTCAAAATTCAGGTTCTCTTATTTTGAGGCAATAATGCTAACCACTTCTAAATTGTGCATGCCTGTGTAAATTATGAGAGACAACTCAGTTTAATAACATTGTTTAATGCCTTAAAATAATGTCTCTTCTTTAAACTTCACCTTCATGAAGTCAGACACCTGTGTTTCATCACATAAAGCTGACCCGAATGTCAATTGGACAGGGACTATTTGTTCGAAAACATCAAGCTCAAACCGAGAGATGGTTGTTTTTTTTCCAAACACTGAAATTCCAGCAGAGTGAAGTACTTGTTCAGCCACTGATATTGATCACGCCTGGTGGTTGCAGCAAAGCAACTACAGAGACTTGGTTTGCAGAGTCATAAAGAGGATGTCGAGATCCATTTCTGTGCCGGTTTAATGGATGCTCTTTTTTTTCTTTGGTGTGAATGATCTGATTTTGATCAGAAAAAGCGCTGTAGGGCAAGTTTAGTTGTTCCTTGGATTGATCACTGGATTTCCACATGACACCACTGAAATAAAAATGAAGAGAGAGAGAGAAGATTGCAAGATGAAGATGCTCCCTCTGTTGCTGCAAGGAAGGATAATTAAAGCATTCAATTACAAAATTATAAAATCATATGCTTCGTATATTTCCACTGGGAAATGTGAACCGTAGCTTACATTGTGTAGACTCCCACTCTGAAGGATGTAGGGTCTAATGTTGAACGTATGCTATTGTAAGTTAACTGTGTCAACCTGAGTAATTGTATATCAAGCAAGTTTCTTTCAGCAATTACCGATTGGGGATTCACTGAAATGTTCAAACGATGATAAAAAAAGAATTGAGGATGAATTGAAATGATTTTCGCAGTGAAAATACAGGTTATCTTTGTCTAAGTGCATCTTACCTTTTTAGTTTTTCCTCCATACGACACAAATTCTCTGCTTATGCTTAAGTAATTGCGCATAATAATAGCATGCAATTTTATTCAATTTAATTTGTTAAACGTAGCCAGTATTTTGTTGAAATTCAAACTTCAAAGGAGTGACTGTGAAGGTTGATATTTCACACCGATAGATTCCTGGAGAATTAATATTTCTTCTGTTCCCTGAGGCGGGCCAACTTTTGAAAAAGCCTTTGTGAGTGAGTGACCGCCGCCATGTCTTGGAACTTACTGCATTATCTTAGAGTGGAAATTCTATTAAAACTTTCAGTGTCAGCTTTGCAGTAAGTAAAAGCCAAGAAAAAGCCGCTTGCAGGGTCATATCACAGCAGACCTTGGCGTTTACCTCATTGTTGACTCACTGACAACAACAAAAAATAAACTTGTTCAGCGGTGTTGTGAAGCCCCTCATTTAAATGGAGGCCACACCACTGTTAGATGTCATATCGAGATGTTGTTTTAAACTAAAACCAAGATGTTTGGTGAATTTCCCATTGATTTAAAAAAAATGATCGAATGTTTAACTTCATAGTTCTTTTAGCATAAAGATTCCACAGCCCTGATTGCAATGAGAGTTATCAGACTTTCTGGAGAGTGCAATGATGACACAATAACCAAGCGTGTTGATGCTGAGAGACATCTGAGATGTGCTGGACTGCGGCCGAGATTAGACACCCCGGCACGACGTGCTATCTTGATCTCTTGGCCTATGGGTAGTAAGCCTGTTTGATGAACCATCCATACGCTGTTTGCCGTTCTTCTACTAAAGCTGATATCATTTGAAGATTATTGGAAGTTCAGTGCATGCTGTTACAATTTGTGAGAGCCCGCTCTTCAAAGCACCTTCTGTATTGCCTGTGTGCATGTGAATTAGAAGTTTTCCATCGATGTGGAGGACTTGGATTTGGAGGACTTGGATTTGGAGGAATTAAAAGATTCCTGACATAATTTTTGGCAGCAATGGGGAAGAAAAAAGTAATTAATCTACTTTTCAAGTAATTGGTACTTCAATAAGTAAGGTGTAGTAAGAAATTAATTCCTGGTAACTTCTCCACACACAAGTTCACAAAAGTTTTCATGAAGGCACAATCAATGTGCTGTCAAAGTCAGATGGTCTTTCTGGTTCAGAGCCTCAGGATCATTGATGTCAGACATATGGCCCGTCGGCCAAAAACTGGCCTGCAAGATTCTCAAGTCAGGCCCTCCAAGCCACGTATCTGACGTAACATGATACTGGAACCCGGGCTGAGATATTGGTGTTGCTGCCATACTACATTACCCTCAAAGCCGTGTTGTCCGGGTGATTATACTTTAACAGTAATCAGAAAAGGGTTTATTTGGACATTTCACTGTATTTTGCACGAGAAGGTTTCAGTAAAATTTGATTTCTGGTGATATTGTATTAATGTTCAGTAGCAATTGTTTGGTTTTGGGAAAATATGTACATTTCCATCACGGATACTCTTCAACCACAACAAAGAAAAACATTAAAGGTTATTATGCCCTGATGTTCCCAGTCCGGCCCACTGAAGATGAAATTGGTCTGTATGTGGCCCCTGAACTAGAATGTGTTTGACACCCCTGCTTGAGATATTTCTATTGTGCTGCTATTCAGTGAATCTGGAGACGATGCGCATGGCACACAGACAATTTCAGTTTGATTTATATAAACCTGTAGGTCTGGAGTCGGTTGTGACAAGTGGAGGAACTACAAACAAAAGTATATGAAAGACACAAACCACACATTTTGTAATGATCGCACATTATTGCTTGAAAACTTGATTACATTGCAAGACTTTACTCTTGTTTAGCTGCAATAGGTTTTTTTTCTGTGAGGACATTTTTATTAATCGCGAATGTGTTCACTTCTGTGAAAATCACTAAGAAACAGCAGCAATAATCTGACTGATGATGTTACAGTGAGAGCAGTAAGAGACACATTTTAAACCACTGTGAGCAGAGTGAGCTGACGGCTGGGTCACTGTGGCTCTCGAATTAATATTGATTTGTTGTGTTTTCTTAGCAGGGATCTTTGTAAATACAAGGGTTCAATTCTTACAGCACAACGACAGTTTGCAATTGGCTGCGCAGTTACATTGTGTATTTCTGCGGGGTGCTGGAAAGCTGCTGGACAAACAGTGGAGCCTGTGGCTGTCACCCACCACGACTCGACAATTTTACAAAGGTTTTATTTTTTTCTGCGAACCTACACCTCATGAAAAACATTTACAAAGAACCTGTGTATTTTTAACACTTTGAAACAGCTTTGATTGCTTGAATCTAATTACAACTAGTTTGAATTGTTTGTTATATTATGTGCTATATTTGGTGTTTAGTGCATGTCTTCCTTCTATTTGCCATTGTTACCTAAGAAAAACATGAAGTAGTGAAATATAGTATTGAAAAATGTGCTGTGTTGATTATTGTGGTATGTTATTTTTTCTGTGCAACCTTTACTTTTTCCTGTTATTACCAGAGTTTTCATTGATGCGTTGATCTTAAAATGTGAACAATTTTGCTTGAACATAAGCAATGTGCACATAAAACTACAACACGTGACTCTGTTATTTGGAAACTAATACCCAGTAAGTTTAGTAAATCATATTTAGCCACTTATATTCATGAGGTTGTTGTATTTAGTCCACGCAATCTATAAAGGTATCTTAGAGCTCATTTAAAAAAGAAACATTTATTATTTTTTGATAGTTTCACATAACTTTATGATTTTGTATTTGGCAGGTGACATTGTATTTGGCATACCTATAAACTGAGTCTGAAGTCTTCACTTAAAAAAAAAAAAAAAAAAAAAGATAAAACTATCGAGCTTTTGATGGTTAACATTTTAAGTTCACCCTTATTTTTTGGTGAACTGCAAATGGTTAAAATTGAGGAGACAGCCAAGCTTTTTCTTTCTGAAACACTGTGTATGTGTTGTGTTTCCGTGTTGCATACACAAAAGAATTGTTTTCGTGCGTCACTCGATGCTATCAATGTCAGTAGTTCCTGAGATGTCTGTGCTGGCTGACGTCCTGTCTGACACAGAGTTTCTACCTGGCAGTACACTCAGGTGTTGTCCTGGCTTCTGTAGATGTTGGCTCAATCTCCTGCATCTTCTTTCTCCATTATCCTGTTGACACTGCCTGATCTGTCTACTTTGCTGTAATGAACCCCGACCACATCTTTTTGTATTACTTTGATATTTTCTCAAAGTTGTTTGAACTTCTGGGACATTACTAACCTACATAAAGTAGCCTCCTCTGCGCTCAACCCTGCCAACAAGGCTTGCTTTTTAAAGAAGTAGATGACTTTACCTCAGATCCACCCTGGCATCCCTCTTAAGCAGGGTTTAATTTAAGCAGGCCTCAAGCAGGCCATCCAAGATTTAGAGTCAGCTATTCCGTAAATATCTGGTCTTGATGCTAAGGTATCTAAATCAAGGCAAAGTGGTAATGTGCCCTCCAGCTAAGTGCTGTTTCTTAAGGGGTTTTCATGTCCAGTACACGCTGATTACTTGTTTCATGTCTTTTTTGTTCATTCTAGTTCTTGTCTTTGCACTTGTTTCTTCATTGATCTAACTTGTCCGTAGGGTTTTGCAAAGTAGAAACCAGCGTCACCAGTTGCAAAAATGGTCCATGCGAACCACACACTCATGAATAACGACCCAGACACAGATAACATTGGTCCTCCTGTGACTCATTTTGTGACTGTGTGTGTGTGTGTGTGTGTGTGTGTGTGTGTGTGTGTGTGTGTGTGTGTGTGTGTGTGTGTGTGTGTGTGTGTGTGTGTGTGTGTGTGTGTGTGTGTGTGTGTGTGTGTGTGTGTGTGTGTGTGTGTGTGTGTGTGTGTGTGTGTGTGTGTGTGTGTGTGTGTGTGTGCGTGCCCTTTGCAAATGTATGTCTTATAATTAATTCCTGTCATTCATCCCTGTATTCCCAAAACCCATTCTCTGCGCCTGGCTTTTTATCTCCCACTCTCTGTATTTCGCACTCATTTGCTCTCGTCAGTACCTCAGATTCTCGCTGACATTTTTCCCATAATCCTTCAGTACCAGGAAGTTAAGCCCTGCAGGGGCCAGACTGACATTTAGGAACTGCTCTCTAAGCAGGATATCTGAAATGAGGGTCTTTACATACAGAGGCACACACATTCTCACACATACATTAATGCTTCCTCACTGGCAAACTTTGAGATGTGAATACAGGTGTTTCTGTTTTAATCACGTTAAATTCAGAGAACATATCAAAGCTGAACTGAGATAAGGGCACAATTTAAACTTAATAAACTATTTTCAACTGATTCTAAATCGTCCTAAGGCATCCTCCATGGTCGTCTCTGACAATAGGTCATTTAAGAAGTCTTAACCTTAAATGGGACATATGAGGCCAGAAAGCCACACGCTGCAAGTAAATGTAATGTGCTTTGGTCTTCAGCAATTGTACAGCAAACAGCATGTCTTCAGCAAAGACAACCTGTAGGGCTGGAAAGAACAGCAGCTTCACAAAAACTTCCAGGCTCTGAGATAACTTGATATCTGGATTAACGTTATTTGTGATGGGAACGTCTTAGTAACTAAAGGCACATGTATCTGTGTATGTGCCTGTCTAAGTCTTAACTTGTTTGCTGAAGACCAGAGGATGTAGCTGTGGGAGTTTTAATGCTATTTAAATGAAGTGACTCCGAATCAAGATCGTTGCTAGTTTAGCAACATTCCAGCAAGTGAAATTTCATTTCCAGGAACTTTAGCGTTGTTGCTCACTCCATCTTACTTTTGGAGAGACTAACAGAAAAAAATCCACTTTGAAATATCATTCATTATTTAGTAATCCTACAGCATTAGAGGGCTGTTCCACCAAAACAAAGCTTTTGCATTGAAGAAATGGCCGTAAGTGTCCAGCATGATGAATAATGGGGCTTTCTGAAGAGCTCAAATCAGTCACAGTTTAATATTGTGGCAAGAAGCATTGCAGTCGGATAACATGGAGAATAAACAAGTTAAAGGACCAAGCTGCTCTTTTTCTTTTAAACTTTTGATTTTTTTAGGTAATAAAATATGCAATCAATGTACGATTCTGCAATAAATGCCCAAAATGTATGTTTCAATCAATATTGATTCAATATAAATAATATATTTCTTTTCCACTGGTCTGCTTATCACTATTTCCAAACACATGATGCCAAAAGTGGGTTGGGGTAAAATAACAGCATGTTTGGTTCTGTTTACCTTGACATATGTGACTCATTTTTCCACAGGGAAAGACTTACTCTTATCCTCACCATCACTTATTTATCCATCAACCTTCCCCAGTAAAATAGCAGGTGTGTAACAATTTTTTTTTTAAAAAGGAAATTTATATCATATGTCGGAGGCAACATAGTTTTATAAATGTTAGAATTATATATTTGCAGGAAAACGTCAGCTGAAAACAGTTTTTCTATTATCTACTTCAACGCATACTGATCTGCAAAAACCTGAAAATCTTTATAGAAATGAGGTTTGACTTGAATGCGGTATGTGCGATGGCATTCGGAATGCTCATCATGTAACACATCCACTTTATGCCTTGTGCACAGCATAAAAATGATGCGCAACCTGTGTTTTGTGTGGATTGTCTCGCAGATATGATAGTGGACAACTAGGCTGGCGAGTGCAAATAGTACTGCTTTCCATCATATGTTTCATACAGACCCTTACATGGCCAATGGTTTTGAAACAAACATCCCCCATTGAGCCCCTTGTTTCAAATCAATTGTGTTATTCAGCTAAATTGGCTTTATTCCATGTTGCATGTTTAAGTTCAAAACCTAGCAATGTTTCCTCACAGGAATGTATCGCAGTTACTGCCCACTTAAAGGAAGTGTACGGGGGCTATTTTATTTTTAGCATATCATGGGAATTTTTCACACTGTGGAGGATGTGCTTTCAGTGAAATGCATGCAACGAAGGCAAAAAAAACTCGCTGGAAAAATATCCACCCATCCGTCTTCATTTTAATTCAGGGTCACAGGGGGCTGGAGCCAACTATGTTCGAAGACACAAGACACCGTCGCAAATCCATCACAGAGCGAACCCGGCGAGACAGACAGTCACATATTGAGCCCTACGTGCAATTCAAAGTCAACGATGCATGTTTTGGGATTGTGGCAGGAAACGGAGAAAACCCACACATGAACAGGGAGAACATGCAAACTAAACCACACAGAATGGCTGGAATCAAACGGGATGTTAAACCTGTGGGGTGTGAGTGACAACATCGTGCAACTTTGGAAAGACAGAAGAAGAAAAAAAACCCGCAGGAAGGTTCTTAATCGGTGCAGTGTGATCTGGGTGACAGTGCTCAGACTGCCACCCCCATGACCCAGAAACGGACAAGCGGGAGAGGATGGATGGATGGATGGATGGATGAAACATGGAGAAATGGTCCACACATGCAAGAGTTACTGAACACAGGAAGGATAAAGGAAAGGACAAAAAATTGGGATGGTAGAAAAACAGGAGTTATATATAAATATATATATAAAAAAAGTGTGTTTATATAAAGCTTTAGTGGGTCACAATTTGTTGCATCTTTGTTCTGTGGAACCTTCAGAAACTTCTACCATCCCTCCCTCCCTTCTCGTCTCAATCCATCCATTCATCCATCCCACGAAAATCCCCTCAGCTTTTTAGTTTTGCCCTTAAAGCCTTGTTAGAGCTCCGCCTGTGTGTGTACACGTCCGGTTGTTTCACCACCCCCACCCCCGTATGCCCTGCACCCCCAATAACAGCCTCTGGCCATGAAAAGTTTTACAGATGTGAGTTGGCAGACCTTGTGTGGTTTAGCTTTTGCACGTGTGTGTGTTTGCGGGAGCACAAGCGTGGATACAATCACGCATGTGAGTGTGTGTATGTTGGCAGACCTTGAGACCTGTCAGTGTCTCGCTGTGTCAAACAAGGGCGCTGGCATCGTGCCGACCCCTCATCTCCGCGCTCGCTAGCAAACACTCAACCCTTTCCTATTAGATGAAGACACACGCGCGCACACACACACACACACACGCAAGCTCTTTGGGAATCCCTGTATAGTGGCTCAAACTGGGCACAGCATGGATCTGAATATTGCAAACTCGTTGCTAACTACCCTGCAGACACAGCTTTATCAGACAGGATGAGTTGGCCCTAAAAATTATTTTGCTGCCTGGCACTTGAACGGGTGCACCATGCATGTCTGCCATATCAGCCCAGAAGACATGCCAGTCCACCTTCAACAAGTTCACTTGTTGCCCATACTCTGTGCTGTAGCCGTTTTAGCATTTTGCTCTCTAATTTAGCCCGCTGAGGAAGTTTTAGCCAGAGGCCTTCTTTCAGTGTAGGCAAGTGTGAAACAGTTCACAGAACATTTCAAAAAAACTCCAAACAACCAAACCAAAGCCCCTTTCGGATGATCGAATAGTTTCCGAAATCCTTTCCACCCATACCTGGGGGCCGCTTTGGACTTGCGTTTTGATTAATATATTCACTGACTCACTTTTTCACTCACACTCAGATAGACTTGCCCTGGGGTACTGTAGTGGGCATGGCATTGCTCTCAGAACACCTGCTTGTGACGGCACGGCCAGCAAATCAGTCAGCACAAGTTAAATCACTCAGGAAAAGGTGTCAGTGGAACTACATATACATCTCAAACTCCTCAAACATTAAGTGAATGGCCTATTTCAGCTCCTGATTTCATCTGATTCACACTTAAGTTATATAGCACGGAATGTACTGTAATATATTCTTGACAAAACACACACATACACACACACATATGCGCCTTAACATCATGTGACATCTGGACAGTGATTTAACCTTCCAGTCGCCAGTTGCCATGGGGTAAATTAATGTATATCCATGATGGTACTTTAATTTTGTTCTCTTTCCGCTCTGTTCTCTTGGTTGTGTGCTGTCTCTTCTCTACTTCTTTCGCTTGTCTCTTTTTAGTGTCTTCATCTTGCACTACATTTTTCTGACCTTTTTTCTATGTGTGTCTGCCCGTCTGGCTGTTTTTCCCGAATTGGCTGCAAGGAGAGCAGATGGCACTGATCCATAACTTAGTTAAGTGACTGACTTTAATGAGTAAGGACATGCACAGAGAAAACTAGAGATGACAAGAAAGATAGCGACTAAGAGTGGGGGTGGGACAAATGGGATGAAAGCTGTAAGACATGTGCGAACACTGCTCAGTGAGGGAATGCTTCGGTTGCAAGGTCTGAACCCTTTCTTTGACGAGTCACACTCAAGAAATATCTGGCACTCAGTGCTCCTCACTGTAACCTACACAAACCTAACAGCAAATTGGAGACTTGGCAAGAAGTCTACAACACTCAAGGACGTCTTCACAAGCCATAATAAGCGAATATGATCTGAACATTAGTCCACTCAGAGATCAAGGAATATGATATAAGATTGTTCGATGGATAATGAGATAAGTGAGTGAGTATATCCAGGTATCAAGCCCCCTGCAGTGCACATAAGGATGTTAAACTACACAGAGTGCAAAGTATAGTTGGGACCTGGAGCTCCTCATAGCAGCTACTTAACTCCTGCTGAGTGATTCCCAAGTCAGATAGCTCTCCAGCAGGTCCTGGATCAACTCTGAGGTCTCCTGTGTGTTGGGGGCCCAATACACCTACATGACTGGTAGAAATGAGGCAACCTCAACTGGCTCCACATCAGTGTATGAAAGATCCAGCTTTACTTCAGGGTCCTTCAAAATTACCTTTTTCAAATGTATTGAAACAATAACAAAGCTTATTGAATGTGCTGTATAATTCCCTTTGTCAACAACTTTGTTGAGGCATTCTGACGTAACATGATATTGAAGATGTCTCCGCTTGAATAAGCCTTTCTGTCTTTCCAGTGTCTTTGTTTGAGTGTACACAAGGAAACGGTGATAGGCTTTTTAACACCTGAGTTAGTCATTCAGTCGTCAGCAAAACGCCCACTACAATCATAAATAATAGAAATCAAAATCTACTGTGCAAGCTGAAGCAAAATTTAAAAGTCAAATTGACTTCACTCACTACTCGGGCCTGCCATTTACATGAATGATAAGGAGGGCAAGCGAGAGCCAGCAGAGCCTGATAAATACAATCGTGTCCATTTAGGCAGAAACCAAAGTGAGTTTACTGAGTCAGTGCGGAGTGGATTCTGTAGCAGCGATGTCAAATGAATGCCTGACAAATGCAGGTAATCAAATGCGTGAAGAATAGGGATACACCGATATGCATGATGGGTGGATTCAGTGTACCAAGGAACCACCATATCCTGAATATTATCAAAGAGCATACAAATCACGACTGGAATAATAACAATGTGCATGTAAATGTATCAACTCTCAGTAATTGATAAATGTAGCATTCTTCCAATGATAGATGAAAACTCTACAGTGTTGAGATTCAATTTTTACAATATGCAGCAGAAGCCACCATTTTGACATGCACCATCAAATAGATCAGCTCAATTCCACCATATGTTACTGTTTAAAACATTGGCAATCTTCCTATTGTGTAGCACCTCCAATATGCTGCAGTGCAACTGAAAATGTTGGGTTTGTCAAAGGTTGTTTTCTTTGCTTTCCTCCCTGCTGCAGGAGTTTTGCAGTGCAGTATCCCATCGGGAATAAACAGGCAAGGACTAAACGAGTTTCTCAGGGCTTCCTTATGGACAGACAGCCAGTCCTGTGTTTGGATATGCTGTGCAAAGTGTTTGACAACTGTTGTGGACATAGGCTGTTTCGCTGGGATTTGGTCAAACTCCAACTTCCATCATTTGATCATAAACGGGTCAATTCTTTCATCAATAGATTAGATAATGACTCAGGGGTGCAGCGCTGCCTTCTGGGGAGCACTCGCCGCATTTTCAAAAAGACTCCAGCAAAAACTCCTAGTTCTTGTTTTCATTTAAAGTGCTAAAAGTGAGATATAGAAAAGTTTCCATGCCATAAAAAAAGTGTAACAGTTTTGTATTTGTAGCTTTTTGTGTTCAACAGCTCGCAGTCGGCCTCTAATGAAGGCCGGGGTCAGTGGTTTTATAGGATGCGAGACAGAATAAAAGATGTTGTCTCATGGATATCAGCAGACAAGAAGTTACAGCAGATCAAGTATGGCCACTCTGAGTGGGAAGATCAGGGTTTTAGTACAACAGAATGTCAATGTTTATGATTTAAAAAAAAGTTTTACATTTTTGGCCATGCTTGGTACACCTCCAGCAGCAGATGAACAAACCAGATTGTCAAAATTGCTCAACTTGCATCATCGTAGTGAAGTACCTGATTGATGACCTCACCCTATCACAAAGCTGCAGGAGCTTTGAAACGAATCTCATCACGTGCAGTTGGATCCCATTCGTGACATTAAGGAGTTTCTCTGATACATTTCACATCAACATGATTTTGAGAAAAAATAAAGCAACCAAACCCAGGGGAACAGTCGCATCCAAAAAAGTTTCAGAACGAGCTTCAGTAAAATTATAGACATTCCCAAAGAGACAAAGCAGAACAATTTAGTTACACGTCACTGAGTTCAAGGGAATGAATTAAGAACAGTTCTTAAGTTTACATACGCAAACACCACTACAGACACAGCCACCCCAGTGTAGAACCATTAGGACTCCACAATCACTGTTCTCAAGTATTATAATCTAAAAATAACTCCATCTGTCTTTGTTTTAGTGCAACAAAGTATGAATATATCGTGAAAATAATATTGTAATGAACTATCTTTTTACAAAATATAAGAAATATGAAATTTTAATAAAAGAAATACAATTTGTAATCCAACATGTAAACTCAAAAAGGAAATATAACTGAACCGTCGATAACAAACCAGTGGCTCAACTGAGTCACTGCTTGCACACAAAAGCTAAACATTTACAAAATGCAAACCTGAATGTGGCTTATTGTAGAGGGTTGGCATTACAACACAAAGTTTCTTCAAGGTCTATATAAGGTCTTCATTTTGTTTTTGTAACTTGTTTTACTTTTCTTTTCTATGCAACTTCTCTCCCCCTCCCTACCTACCACACACTGCACCCTCAGCAGCTTTTTCAATACAAATCTTTAATGTTTATGTGCGGGTTTGTCTCGCTGTAAATTGAGAGCCATCAGTTGTTATAACCCTCTCCGTCTCCTTCTGAAACGCAAATGAAATTGGGTTGTTTAAAGAGTGACAAAGCACTTCTTGTGCTGTCTTGCCATCGGCTTTCTCAAATACAGTGGTAAATAGGATTGGTTGGCTTTAGAAGAAATAAAACGCCAAAACTTTAAGGCTGAAAATGAAGCAAACATAAAGATGTTGTGCCCTATCAAATAAGGAGACGACATGTCAAACAAAGATGAAGACTTAAGGATTTCGGATCAACATTTTGTAATAAACACTTCAATCTGCACTTACACAAACTTTCACAGATACTTTATTTTAGACAAATTAACATCCAAAACTGAAGGTCTCCTTCCTTATAAGTTCATCTCTTCAATCGTACCATGTCAGCCTTTTTAATCCAAATATAATCTCATAATTATATTGTTACAGTCTGTTTATGTTCTGACTTTGAAATCACATTAAAATGTGAGCATTGCCTTGCTTGCATTAAAAAAAACAACTGATAATGCAGCTAAACTATCACTGCTCAGCTCGTACCTGCATCACTGGCAGTACTTCTGTGTTTACGTGGCAAGACCAAATGAAACAGTGAGAATATAACAAGAAGGATTTGAGGTAGATTATGCATACAAAATATTTCTGAACACCATCCCAGCTGGCAACTGCTAATGCTGCTGTTGATTTAACTGTGGGAGGAGGTATTGTGAGGTTAGCTGCTAGTTGGCACACTCAGCAACTGATGAGCTCTTTGGCATGGCTTTGTGAATGGAATCAGTGACTGAGGGCCCTCTGCTGTATTGACAGTGTGCTATGGAGAGGGGTGGAGGTCATTGGCTATTATAATACACAGTTTTGCTAACATCCTTTCTCTATTACTGCCTGTAAGCCCGGGCTCAGTCCAGTATTAGAGCTACTGTTGCTTTTTGCAGACTCCACGCGTCCCCTGAGCTCATGTTGCCAGCGTTGTGGTAGACAATAGCACAAAAACAAGGCTGCAGCAATGTGATAGAAGATGCGTACGAGTGTATTGTACAAGTTAAGACACAAGCGCCCCCTTAAGAAGACAAGCCTTTTTGGTGCTTAAATCCTTTTGCTGTCTAGCCACGACTCGGGTTTTACTCATTCTTACCTTTTAAAAGTCCGTCCTCTACTTCTTTTTTCGCCCCCATGTTTTAATCAGGTTTGCTTTAAAACTTTAAGACAAGTATACAATTTCTCCACTGAAATTGCTCTCAGTTGGGGGAAACTTACACCATGGATGTCAATATCGAGACAGGAAAAATCCAGGCATTTTATATCATTTCCTTTCATTTGAGAAATAATTCATATGCTACTTTTTTTATGTCAATATTTGATTTCCTATGTTGTATAGAGAGCGAGAGACAGAGAGAGATGCATGTACAGGTAGTTAAGGTATTAACATAAAATAAGCTGATACGGAGAACAGATTGATGGGCACTTGCAATCCACTTTTACACCACATTTTTGAACCTCATGGGGGACAATACAGTGTTGGTCTGCACTCTTTCCTCAGAGTGAGGTTCTCCCCAGATATGGCAGGGTTTTTGTGTTCTCTTTAGGCTCCCATTCACAGTTTGAGGTTTGTGTGCAACAGTCTTTAGTTTTGTATTATGCTTACAATGGACTGGTGACCTGTCCAGAGTGTTTCCTGCCTTTGCACATTTTAATCTGGGATTGCCTCCAGCCCTAAATTGGATAAATGGGTATAAAAGATGGATGGCTTATTGCATTAATCTTAAACGTTATTGTTTTGTGAAACAGTTTGATGGGCAGTAGCGAAGAAATGGGCAGACTGGCCGCTGTGATTCCTGCAACCAATGTCTGCTGAGAGCTGATGCTGATAGTACAGTTCATAGGTGCCTCTTCTTCAACTGAACAAAAGAAAATACATTCTGGCATCCTTGGAGAACATTCAACAGTGATAATGATATTATTTGAACAAGGGTAGATCAGTCGGTGGAAGAACATGGGCACTTAAATAGTATACTGACTATAAAATAGCGCAAATTTATTAAATTGACATAGCAGTACAGCTTCAATGGACAAACTCCACATTACAAGTGCTCTCTTTCATGGCGGACACAGCCAGATGAATCCTTGTCATTATTACTTTTAGAAAATGGTCAAATTACATCTTAATACGCACACATTTTACTTCACATTGACCCAGTTATTTTATGTTTTTAATAAGCAGACAATTATTCAAGCAGTTGAGCATTAATTCACTCCAGGTTCGAGCATTTAAATGAAATTTGTTTTCCCTCGTACCGTCCAGCTACTATCATTATGCCATTATTAAATTTTGCATTCCTAATCATAAAACTTCTCATAATGAAATAGCAGTTGATTGAGTAGCCTCATTCTTGGCATTGGCAGTCAGCAAAATAAATTTAAAAAGATGCTTGTTACATGGAGAAATGGTATTATTATGTTTGAAGCATTGCCGTAACATTCCTCTGTGTTTGGCTTCGGGATCTGCTATTAACACCGATAGGTTGATCAGAGAAATAATGCTAATAATATTTTAGAGTGGTACTTCATTTCTATTTTATGTCCTTACCTAACACCTTCAGTGAAAGGAGTAATTAGAATAACAGTGAGGTATTTCTTGTTGAAATGTCACTTTTCTCGCCATGCTGCACAGTGAATATAAATCTGCACTGCCATCATCACATGTACAGCTGCATGTCAGAATATAATCGTGTTAGGCCATCTGAAGAAAGGCAGAAAAAAAGCATGTTTGGGAGGGATGAGTGAAGGGACACATCAATATAAGAGCTTGAGGTGATGAGGTTATTGTGAGGGGCAGAGATGCATGAAAACAAGAAACAAACGGGTACCGTACATCCACATCGAACTTTCCCAAGTGACACTGAGTGCACACTGAACATGTACAGGATGGAAAAGAAGAAAGATCAGTCGAAGGGAGTTTGTAGTCTTTGTGTGGAAGTATGATAAATCCTCACTTCAATTAACATAAAATGTAAGAATTTCTATGGGATTGGTAAAGCGATTCTATTCTATTCTATTCTATTCTATGTCTTTGTTTAATGCCATTGCATTACAACATTTCGTTTCATTGGTACATTCTGTATTGTCTCTGCTTTTCCTTTTCTCTCATATCTCACATGCTCTTTGTTTCAATGTCTAGCTCAAAAGAGTTTGAAAACATGCCAATAATTCTGTACAACTCTTGCATCCACAGTGTGTGATTTCATCCCAACAATCCCTCTAAAATACGCTCTGCATAGCAATGTTTCAATTCAGATGCACAATGATACTGAGCATGAGTTTGGTCCAAAATATAGAATGATGATAAAAAAAAAAGTAGTTTCTTTTAAACTTAAAACTGAAAGATAAAAGCTCAACCTGTTACTCAGTTTATGTGTGATTGTGGTTAGTAAACATTAAAAATAAAAGCTTGGCCTTCATTAAACATTTCTTCCAGTTGCTTGTAAATGCGGATTGGTAACAAGTAGAATGATAGAGAAAATGCTTTTTATTTGTATGTATGTCACATTGGTACTATTTTTCGTTTCCTTCCCAGGTTGAAATTTGAATGAAATAAATCTGGATATATACAGTATTTAATGCAGCACACATCTCTCCGGACACACACACACACACACACACACACACACACACACACACACACACACACACAAAAGTCCCTTGACTTGACGTAATAACTGATATGCCGGGTCACGTTCAGAAGATGCTTGGAGTGTGTGTTTGTATGTGGGTCTGTGCTTGTCTGCAGGAACAAGTAGAGGACATGCCGCCTGGAGCAATGAATTCCAATAGATCGGTACCCTAAGGACACACTCGCACACATACACATTATTCAAACCGCCACATGCACACACATCTTGTATCCAAGCTCGGAACCAAGCAATGTTTTATTCAGAACAATACAGGAACCTAAAGGAAATGCTAATAACGAAGTTTTGGATTTCTTACACCCTTCAGACTTAGAGATGGATTGATTTGTTTTGTGAGTTTGTAAGAGAGTGTGTTTTACGCACGAGCCCCTTGCTTTGCATTATTCAAAACACAGCTACAAACACATAAAACAGTATACACAGTGGAGCTCCAGGACAAATCTGAATCCATGACATTGCTTCGAAGGGATTTGTCAGTGTTGGTTTTACTGGAGTAGTCAGGGTTAACTGTTGCGCTCAAGGACAGCTAGATGTTGGCGATACTGACACAACCTATCTGTCAGCGACAGAGCTTACATTCATGCAGCTGTCAGAGCTCATACTTGTGGTAATAGCGCAATTAAAAGTAGGGAGATCTGAGGGTGAAGAGACAAATCTAGAGACAAACATGTGAAGACAATGCCAAATGTGAAGCTCTGACAGGGAAGCAACACTCATGCTGTCACTGCACTGCAGGGAGCATTTTAGTTTAGTTTCTTACCTAATTCATGCTTACAGCACTGCAACCTAACCTAATCCACTAACATGGCACTAAAAATGTCTGATTTGCTTCAAAGAAAGTATAAACAAGCTTGTTATTGAAATGATGCTGGCACTGGGATGAGGTTTAGGTAGTCCTTATGCAAGGTTCTTTAACCCCCGACTGCTTCCTGGGCTTTGCACAACAGCAACATGCTGCTGCTAATATGGTCTGTTGAGTCCAACTATCAAGCTGGTTGTTCAAATAGAAAAGCCTTCTTTTTTATTTTCAAGGGATTTATAATACATGCCAATCCAGTAAAGGATTGGCTCTCATCTACAGCGTGTTACTTACCCGTCTGAAGCCGTATATGATAACTGACGGGTTAACCTGATTAGCTTATCCCATATGAACTGTGTGCTATAGCGGTCATTACATATGGACAAGAGATGTTACCACATCATTTGTTGGTCGAACATGTTGAAGTCAAATTGTGCAGCTCACAAGGAAGCAACACTTAAGTGCAACAAGGAATGTTTTGAATTTGAATAAGGATGTTCTTTTTCATTTCTTCGATAAGTGATACACTTTGAAGGCAAATGCTTGAGCTCAGTTGTTTCCTGACTTAAGTGAATCAAACTCTGACTCACCTATTCTTAAAAAAAGGTTATAGCACATAAAATGAAGAGGACTTGGGACCTACCGTGAATTTTTGGCGACTCCCATGAACCACTGAATTATTGAATCAATCCAAACAATCTAAAGCATTCTTCATTGGTGAATTTAATACAGCATGCCAGATATTTAGTTGGCGATCAGTATTTTTTCATCTAACTTTCTAGATTAGTATATTTTGCTTATTATTATCCTTTATTTTTTTTTATTTTTTAACAGACCTTATATTGAACACATTTCGATGGCCAGAGTAGCAGTTGGCGAGTCAAACCAGACAGCGGTCAGAGATGGTCAGGTCCACAACATAATATGTAGATAATAAACTGGGAAATGGACCTATTGCAACTTCTTGGACCAAATCACTGCTCTATTATCTACAGTATCATTTGGTTTGTTTGGCTTTAGAGTGAAGTCTGTATTGGACTCTAGGTTGAGAATTGGGAAGCAGGTGTGATATTATGAACGGGGTTGATTGTCAGTGAACATATCACATGTGATGATTAGGTCACTTCCTCTAAAGAGACATTTGAGTATAAATTGTTAAAAGTCAATTTCAAAGAGCAGAATCAATTTTGCATTCAGTTTTCCACAGTTCTTACACTTATGCACACACACACACACACACACACACACACACACACACACACACACACACACACACACACACACACACACACACACACACACACACACACACACACACACACACACACACACACACACACACAAGGATTTGAAACTCTGAGCAAAAGTGACATTGTTTCTCATTGTCAGGTTGTGATCTTAGTGTTTTTATTCCAATTTGCTTGGCCCACAAGCTTGCCGTTAGCAGTGCCTGCAGCTGTGTGCCTTTGATTTGAATCAGGCATGCAAATAATGCCAAGAGGCCATTTCAGGCAAAGTGAAATGTAGATTTTTTTTATTTTTAGTGCCAGTGAATGACAAAGATTGCTCAGATTTTCTTTTAACAATGTGTTTTGAAAGTCCCACAGCTATCTGCACACAACTTTGTAAATGTGTATGCACTGTTTGCCTGAAGCTGTATGGCCTTAAAAAGCTATAGAGTAATATCTTAACAATGGATTGACCTTGTACTGACGTGGTTATATTTTAATACATTTTGCAGAAAGTCAGCAAAAATTGAAAGAACTCAAAACCTCATCATACCAAAAGTGATTATTTCTGTCTGATGACTTTATTCTGTACTAAGGATAAAAATCAAAATTGACAAATTGCCGAGCTGTTATTTTGGTTTGCAATTAATTTGCCCACGGTTCAAGTCTTTCTATTCACCCATTCATACATTGATTATTGTTCTCCAACCAACACCTCATCCAGCTGTCAGAGATGCCAGAAATCCTCCTCTGCACACAACTTGATCTTTTACATTTGAAAATACGGAGCCTCCACCTCACCCTCTCTCTTTTCTATGAGAAACATCTTCAGCTGATCTTCACTAGAAGCTTTAAGGTTACCGGTGTGAACATCGGAGCAAAGAAATGTTTTTTGTCCTACAGGGATTTATATACCAGCAACATTTTTTTTTTTCCTGAAAAGAAACACTTTCATGTTAACATATGTACCTAATTGCAATATCCTTGAACAACAACTCCAGTAGTGTTAAATTACTACAGCTTGAAACATTGTTTTGTGCGTGTTTTCTTTTTGTTATTTTATTTAACTCTCCTCTGGCTTGCTCTCATAAGATGAAGACCAAGGCCAATTATTCATGAGTTTGTCTGTTTATAAAATCTCTTAAATGTGAGTCACTTGGCCATGGAGAGAGCAAGCAAGATAAAGAAGGAGAAGTTGATGAGAAACAAAACCTAAATAAATGAATATTTTTCCATCTGTGTTACACTGTTTTCATATTAAGATCAGCACAGCAATTTAAAACATCGCTGACCTCTGTGGAAACACATCAGTGTTGTTTTCTCATGTGTGTAGTCTTGTGTGTGTGTGTGTGTGTAGTTTAAGTTCAAGTTCACATTCCACAAACGATGAAGAACTGCATGTACTGTGGTGTGACCCTGAGCAAACACTGGAAGCATGTCTTCAAACACTAGGCTGAAGCGGATCACAGTGAGAGGTCAAGGTCAGAAATCACAGGCTGGCTGGTGGAACAAGTATCCAGGCAATTTACATACAATGCCAGTCGGCAGCCTTGACCACCAATAAGGGTGGTGAAAGCTAACCCTTTCATCTTGGCTCTTTTTATCATGCAGATGTTTTACCAAACAGTACAAGTAACAATGTAATATGTTGGCTTGTTGAGCCGTTTCCTTTATGGTGCCCACGGCCACAAGAACAGTTTCCAATTGGGAGCTCACTTTTTTTATACAGATGAATATTGGGTAAAATATGAAGTGTCCATTAAACTGTGAATTTATCAATATATACTTACCACAAATGAATATGTTAAGCCTTCCATACGCCCACGATCTCACAGATACCTGTCCTCAGTGGGACATATAAGATCCTTATACAATGTCCTTTAGTGAAGGTACAGAATGCTTCAAGCCAACAGCAAAGCTGCTGAAAATCGCCACAATGAACGTCAAACTTAAAAATGTCAGAGAAAAAGGCTCCAATAACTTTGAAGTACACTGTGCACTTCACCGCCACGTCCTTGTCCTTTTCCTGAACAAATATAATCTAATGACCGTATCTTTGTTCTCAGCAGTTGTCGTCTGCTCGCGGGTATTTGGTTATTTCATTCATGAACTGCTGTCAAAGCGGTGTGATGACAGGTCGAGCACCGTGAGCGGAGATGAAGGGCCAGTTTCATTTGCTGATTATGCAGATAATCAAAGTCATAACATAACATATAGCTAATGAGCACCTGCACTGTCTTACAGACAAGTATATTGCTATTTTACCCAGAAGCAGTCCTCTATTTTAAGACATAATCCTGGTATCTTATTTTTCACATCAAATTTTGCTTTAACAAATGTGTGCACACTTTTTTCTCCCAACACAACCTCTTTCGCTTTGTCTTGATCCAGATTCTGCTCTAAAACATGTCATGTTCTGAGATGTGGCTTTTTATTTCCGTTTCAAGTTATGTTGAGGACCAAGGTGACAAAGTCTTTCTTTTGAACAACTCACTGTGACTGAAACTTGCAAAATATTTACTCTTTAAATGTAGGAGTTCACTACTTGGCGATAGACTGTGAATAACATGTCCAATGTTTAAAAAGGGTAGCACAGTGATTCAGAGGTAAATGTGGGGAATTCCAAGTTTGGTTTTTGGCTGTAGGCTTTTCTGTGTGATTTGCATGTTCCTCTGTAAAGCTGCGAATTTTTAAGGTATTCCTTCTCCTCTCATAAACTAAAGACATGCTTGTTGGTTACAGTTGCATGTGGTGTTGTTCTGATCTAAATTGCATTGCCCTTTATTCTTGAAACCAAAAGATATGGTACGGAATCCAAACTAAGTACCTTGCCCTTTTTACAGCAGCTACACTTTTTTCTTTTTTTTACACTCGCACTGAACAAACGCTACATAATTCCGAGTATGACACAATTTTCACGATGTTGCCTTTTCCGTTTAGACATTTCAAATGGAGATGTCGCTCCCTTATTTTCTCTTACATTTCTGAATATGAAGGCAGAGGTCGTTAACACTCTCCTTGCTGGTCAGTGTCATAGGCTAAACTGTATTTTTGTAAAATGATAAGCTGTCAGAGCTCTGGAGTACAAGACCAGCAGGACTGCACCCCATGACTATGTAGAATCACACATTATGCCAACGTTTATGCCAGCTTCGGTTGATTCTGAGTGAAACACAAAAGCTGGCGTGGTGAAGGGCCTTTGTTGTGGCATTGCTGAAGAATATCTGTGTGGGGAAAAAGGACATCAATACAGCTGTTGTCACCTCTGCTGCCAGCTTAATAACACATCAACCATGTCTCAACACCATTTCATCTCCGTACTTTTTACAAAGCACAGCGGTTTGGAGTGATGGTGCAACAATGGCTTTTTTGATAAAGAACTTATGTCAAACTGGAGCAAGCAGCTTAAATTGCAAGAGGTGGCCTGTAATACAACTGCACTGATTTACAACTCGGTCCCCAGATCCCTTTTAGGTGAGTTTACCATGATGGCTCATTCGACGTAATAACTTACATGGAGGGTCAGCTCGGTCAGCAACTCCTGTGGCTTTAGTATCTCAAGTTCACTGCCTCACAAACACTCTATAACCCAGAACTCTCCACCAGTCTTCTAGAAATAAAGAAGCCTTTCAGACGAGGTGTGTTGTCGTCAGTGATCTGTCAAGCTCAGTTGGCTGGATTACTCTAAAAAAAGGCATGACCCACATGACTGAGACTCTTCACATACTTGCTTGAAACCACTGGCCCCTCTCAGCAGTGCTCAGACTCTGCCATGGTGTCTTAGTGGTGGAGCTGCCTGGATTGTGTAGTTATAGTCGGTTTCTTTGTCTCTGGTGCACCAACCTCTGCCCTCCCTCATGTACTGGCAGGTGTAAGGCTGCTTCATTAAGTCAGTGGCATGTGTGTGTTTTGAGAGGTTTTCTCCCTAGGAGGGTACCATTTTAAAATGGTCAGCTGCCGCCACAGTGACGCTGTTGACGGATCATGAATACTTTTGGCACTCATCTCTGTGACAGCTTGGAAAGCAGCCACTTTTGTTTACTGTGAAATCAAAGTCGATAACGCTCCACTGAGACCCCAACTCCTAAACAGTGGTGCAGCCCAGCACCTGTAACCCTGTTTTATTTGTAGTAACCCCATTAGTATTGTCGCAACTGTTCAGTCCGTCTAACTGTGCGACTGCTTCTACACTGGAATTGTTCTCGGTGTGTCCTTTGAAGTGTTTCACTCCACCTGAACAGGCCTACTTAGCTTCTCACTTACCTTGAATAAACTTTTCTATTTAGACTTTTTGTTAATAATTTATCTCTGTGAAATAATTGTCCATAAATTCAAATAATAATAATAATAATAAAACATTTTATTTATAACGCACTTTACATTTAAACAACATTCAAACATCTTTATGTTTCATCCTGCTCTTGAAATCCAAATGTCATGCATTCACAGACTACTAATTTTGGTATTTGAGAAATTCTATATAAACAGACACCAACATTTTTCCAACTCGTTAGCTTTTACAGCATAAAACCTAGTTGGGATAGTGTGTTAAATCTTTATAAAAAACAGTGTAATAATATTATAATCTCTTAAACCTATACTGTTCTTGGAGTTTGAAGAGTTTCTCACAGAAGGTCCACTATCTGTGGGCTTTTATTTCTGTGAACCAGTGGTATACAGTTTTTATGTGTCTGTCATGACAATAGCCAGAGGCCAAAGTTGACATGATTTCGGAATGTCTGTCGCAACATTTTCAACACAACATCCCAGGAGTGCCTGGTAAGAATATCTTCTTATTTGACACACAATTTCTCTGTACCTGTTCAGTAAAAGGTCAAAGGTGACCTCATAGTTGTATATTTTATGTACATAGTTGCGAGAGTCTGTGATATTATAAACCATGTTACAAGGCCTTTACTCAATCATTGATTATGATCGTAATTCCAAATAAAAGCTCAAAATGTATCTAAAATGATGTGAATTCAAAGCTCACTGATAGTCCTTTCAACAAATCTCTTTTAGAATTAAAAAAAAAAAAAAAGAAAATCTGCAGGGAATTGTTTACAAGGCATCATGGTATTGAAATTGTGTCAATCTTTTTTGCCATAAATGTTTAAAAAAATAATAATTCACTCCATTACAGAATGTTTCTCAGTGCTCCTGAGCAATTTACGAAACAATTACTCGTCTGTCTTTCCAGTGCGCCCTGGCGAATACCACAAAGCCCATGCAGGGGACAACAGAACTCCTGGGTGGAAAGTGGCTAGGAACTGTAGCATGCTAATGGATGTGATGCATGAAACATATGACAGTACATTGCTTTTCCCACTGAATACAAATTTTCAATTTCAAAAGAAACTTTACAAGAAACATGGATAAACGCTTGACTGTGTGCAACATTTTCAACAAAGTATTTGTATATTTTCAAAGCAGTTCAAATCTGTGTCATCATTTCAGAGTTGAGCATGTAACCTCAAACAGGTTATCATATTCCATTATTATTATTGACAAAGTTTAAGCTTAATGACACATTCATCATTGTATATCACGTACATCAAATCATTATTTGACTGGGATGATCCTTTGAAGTGGTTCTCCTTTGTGAAGTACTTTGAGTACTTTCAAAGTTCTAAGAATGGATCATTAAAAATCTTTCTCATGTGCGATGATGACGTGAGCGATACCATTGCCAGTGATCATTAGCACTTGGATGTGGTTAATTAGAGTTACATACCATATAAATAGCCACATATATGTGTGTTTGTCACACAGAAGGGCATCGCTCTGGTGCTGTTGTCAAACCCCGCATTTGACATCTTCAGCACAGCTGCACTCCTCCATGATCTTCACGCTGACACGTCCCAAGAGATGCTAAGTGGGCACAAGTACTGAAACGCTAACAAGAGTGTGCGTGTGTGTGTATATGTGTATATATATATATATATATATATAAACATATATATATGTGTGTGTGTGTGTGTGTGTGTGTGTGTGTGTGTGTGTGTGTGTGTGTGTGTGTGTGTGTTATTTGTCACTCCCTGGCTGGAAGATGACAGGTAGTGCAAAGATACCAAACTTTTCAGATGTCTGATGTCCATTCCTTATCCCATGTGTCACACTGCAGTTGTGGTTAGTTACATAGGACTAACTTGCCGCGAGATGAATTTCACATTCTACCCGACATCAAGTGATTGTCCTCATTCTGAATGTTTTCCTGCTACGATGTCAGTCAATGTAACTTTACTATTAACTGTGGTGGTTATTAGTGCGAGAGAGCAATTTTGTTGTGAACACTTTAAAACAAACAGACACTACTTCAACTTTAAAAAAAAAAATTTCTTCTTCTTGAAACACTTTTATTAATTTTGACAATGCAGCAAATGCCGACCAATTTCAAAAAATTGAGGCACAAGAAGCTTAAGGGTTGTTCTAGAAATATAAGAAATAATTTGTAAAATTTCTTATTTCTGCTTTTGTTCTCAGATTTGTCATTATGGGGAAATTTGGAACCTTTTGATTTGGAAGCCAGAAGCAGATACTACATTCAGCTGATTTAACACCCTTTTATATATTATTTGGTTCACTACCCATCCAGTGCAGAGCAACACATTTTCCACTCCCACTGTGAGTCTATGAGTGGCCATAGAGCCTTTTCTCAACATGCTCTTGACCTTAGGTAGACCAAATGTCCCACTTAGTCCACTGGTTCCTAACCTGGGGTCCACACACCGACAGAGACAGAAAGAGAGAGCCCAGGGCTTTGTATGCTCCGAGGCTGTCAAAATTACATACCTTCATATGTTGAAGAAATCCCCAGTCAGACACTTTCTGACATCTGAAACAGACCTGAAAACTGCCCGTTGCTTTTGTGCGGAAGGCTTCTGCTTGTGTGCTTATGTTTGTGCCCACAGCTTCACTGGATTTCTTTCTTTTTTTCTGTGTGGGGTTGTTGTTAGCACTCAAAAATGTCAGCTCACTTGAAGATTAGATTGATAATGTGGTGTTTGGGGAAACTTTTAAGTATTTATTTACTGAACTCAAGCTTAAACCCTTGTGTTTAGTTTGTGAAGTACACATTGTTGTCTTTAAGGATTTAGACACAGACTTCTAAAGTGTTGGCATCTAAGATGTAAAGTCAACAAGGACTTAACACATCCAGGGATACAGCTCGAAGCAGCTTTGTGATATCACATGAAGTCGCTAAAAGCAGAGATCCTATGTCGGATGGAGAGTTGATCAAAGACAGTTTGATGGACTCTGTAGATTGAGTTACCCTGAGAAAAGAGAAATGCTCGAGATGGAGAATATCGTGGAAGATTTGGACACACAACTTAAAAACAAATCCATCTATTTCAACTTTTTGAATTCAGCTCTGAAATAAAGCTGTCGGTGCGTGCGTGCGTGCGTGCGTGCGTGCGTGCGTGCGTGCGTGCGTGCGTGCGTGCGTGCGTGCGTGCGTGCGTGCGTGCGTGCACACTTTGCAAAAGTGGAAATAAAACACATTATTATTCACTGGCTTCAACTAATGGAAAGTTATCTAGTTATGTCATGAGTAACAATGGGAAGACTGCCATTAATGAATTAAAGATCGTACATATGCAACCAGAAAACCATTAAAAAGAGGAAGAACAGAAAGTCCAGTTTACCCTGAATGAGTATTAGGGACTATTCTGCTTTCACCCTGCACAAATGTCTCTCGAGCTGAACACAAGTGATTTTGGTAGATGATGACTTCCAAAATCTGTCATTTTGCTTCTGTCTGACTCTGTCTCTGAAGATATACAGTAAGAGACTAAATGCAGCAAGAAGAACTGCCCTTTCTCTCTGAATCCTCTCAACAATTTCCCTTCTTCTCTTCAATCATATTCTTCCCTATTTCTCCACTTTTCTCTGTCATCTGTCATTCATATCGTAGCCCACCTGTAATCACCTGCATCTGACTACATCCATTTATTTTCTTTTGTAGAGAGTTGCCCTTTCATGACATGAAAAAAAGAAAGAAAAGCTGATTCCACTGGTTTGACTTTTGAATATACTAATAGAAAATCAGATTTATGTCGTCCATGCATAAGGACGTGCTCAATGTACAATTGTTGAAAGATTTTCAAAAGATGCATCTGAATTGTTAGGATGACATTGAAGATGGTGCATAATGGAAGGAGCAGGCATAATTGGAGTACGAGCACCACAATTGCTGGAGCAAAACAACACATGATTCATTCTGTTATTTTCATCATTATTTCATAAAGTAAAGATTCAATCTTCATCTAAACAAGATTTGTCATGCAAAGTCTTTTGAGCTTTGTAAAGAGTTGTCTTGTATTTAGATCAATATGCAACAACAATATCAAGTACAATTTATTTACAATTTATGATCACATTTTCATAAGTCAGTGACTCTGGAAAAAAAAAACTGAAAAAAACTTGAGTTTGTGTTTGCTGAGATGTAATGTTCCCTGGTTTCAATAAATTTTACTGAGTGAAACTGAGACGCAGGATCAATTTTCACTGCTGCAAATGACTCTTGCTTAGGAGCACATGTTGCTCTTTTCACTGTTTGCGTGCGAGCACTGTAGGTAAGTAGTAAGTTGGTAACGTTTTTTTTGTAATGTGCCTTTAACAGAAGAAAATTAAATCACAAAGTACTGTACATAAAATGCCAGCACTAAAACAACATAAGAATAATAAGTGTCCAGAGAGTCGAGCATCTGGAGGGACAGGGCAAGTCATTCCATAGTCTGGGGGCTCCAGCCTAAAAAGACGGGTCCCCCCGGGTTTTAAAGTGGGTCTATGGGACCGTCGGGCTCGCAGTGATGAGTAGGGGCACCGCATGTCAGCAATGTACTGAGGGGGCTGACCATGAAAAGATATTAAAGTCTATTCAAGGTTTGACTGGTAGCCAATGAAGAGCTGACAAAATGTGGGTGATGTGGGCTGTTCTGGGTGTACCTGTCCAAAGTCTAGCAGCAGAATTCTGTACAACCTGAAGTCTGCTGAGAGTGGTCTTATTGGAGCAAGTGAAAAAAGAATTGCAGCAGTCAATGTGAGACGAAATGAAAGCATGAATGATCATTTCAAGGTCCGGTTTTGACAACATCCTCCTCACTTTAGAGGTATTTTTCAGGTGATAAAAGCAGTTTTTGGTCAGCTGAGTATGAGTGTACTTAACATTAGCGAGCCCGCTACCTCTCTAGATCAGATATAAAATGTCTCTTATTGCTCATTCAACCATATTTTACAGCTGTTGGAGTTCAAACTCAACACAGAGTTTCTCGAAAAGAAAGCATTCCAAATGTAATCTTTGTGAACAAGCACTAGTATTGCAAAGGGAGTGTATCACTACTTTCTCACAACCCAGCTTTGGGATTATTGTCTTTTTTTCTAACATTCTGAATGTAAGATTTGCTCGCTGTGTGTTTTAAAAGATTTAGTCGTATTATACATTCTTGAACACTGCTTCTGTTTTACGTGGTTCAAGGTGCAGAATTGTCTTCCCGTCGAATAGGACGTGTCACTTTTATTGCCAAAGTGTGATTAATTCACACCAAATATCATCTTGTTTGCCACTCATGAACTTGAACTGAGTGAGCAGGCCAGCATTCAGTGTCCATCTCAAGGACTGTTTGACATGATACATGGTTGCTGATAGACACTCTGTGGCTTTTTTCTGTGATCACACCCGTGACCTTTGAGTAATTGGATGAGATCTTCAAACCTCCAGGCCACCTCTCCCATGTGATCAAAAGGCGCTCTCTCTTGCCCTCGACCTGTATCTTGTCCTTTGAAATCTTTCTCATAATCTGTTACTGTGAATAAAATCACAGTAATGTTTTTTCTCTTCAGCGTCATATTTATGACTCTCTCAACCTTTTTCAACATCGCCCCCTTCCATTCATTAAACCCTGAACCAGAGGTGATGATGTTTGTTCAGTGTTTAGCACTGAGTGGCAGAATCCAGGTTGAAAGAATATTTTAGCTATTTGCTCAAATTGTAGTACAGTGCCTTGAGGATACCCAGCCTGTTGCCCCCAAGTGCCTCCGGAGAGCCTGTGTGTTCGCCATGGTAGCGCTCAGACATACAGAAACCTCAAACATGATTAGACCAGTGTGTTTTCTCGCTATGACACACACACACACACGCACACACAAAAAGACAAACAATAATTTCCAAATAAAAGAGCCGGCTTTGATTAAATTTGATTATAATTGTGTTCCGATGTGTTTTCTTGTGTTCAATCGTTCTCTAAAGTGTGCTGTTGTGAGATAATTAGATCAATTATGTGTGCTCTCACATTAGCGAGTTAGCATTGCCACACCGAACACTGAGCACCTGCCTATGCGTCTTGCTGATTTTTGCAAGTTACTCCCTTCCTGCCTCTCCCGATTTGGGCCCCTCCCTCCTGTGACACATGCTTTCCATCTCCCCCTGCAGATAACTCTCCCAAGTCTCGGACTCAGATACTCCAAGGAACAAGACATCATTCGCTCCACACTTTAAATGACGTTGATGCACTCAACAAGCGTACGGCTAAGAAGAAGAAAAAGTACACAGAAACTGAAATGGTGAGTTTGAAAGGCACTGCTTAATCACACTAGTGATTTTCCTTCTGAGATTTTTCTTAAAAAGTAAGTTTTAGGATATTATGGATATAAGCTATGTCTGTAAAAAAAAAGTAGTGACGTTCTATCCCGTTTTACCAACTTTGGGTCCTTTAAAGCTGGAGCTGATCACAGCTGACTACAGGCAAAGACGGTTCCCTCCCTGGGCAGGAAAATCATTGCATGCACAGGGAGAACATGCAGACATCTCACAGAAATGCAAACAAGGGATTTTCTCATTGTGAGGCACAAGGACATTTACAAAATCAATATGAAAGCAGATGATATGAATTACACACATATATGCTGCAAATGTGTTTTCTAAATGCAATGTGAACTCAGCCTGCTATTAATGTTAGTATTAATGTTACTCTAGCAGAATCCACAAAAAATAAAATAAAAAATTAGGACCCAGTTTTAGTTGTTCATGTTAGGGATGCACCGATTCACGTTTTTTCCCTTCCTATCCGAGCCCAATACCTGAATTTCCATGTCTGCCGATACCGATATTATTCTGATACTGGAGCTGTTTGATTCAATATTATTATTACCATTATTGTTGATATGAGGCTGTAATAAACTCCTCTCTACAGGCAAGTATGAAATGTACAAATGTTTGCATGTATTCTCTCAAAAGCAACTTGAGGTTAGTATAAGTTCAGAAAAGGAAGCAGCACAAATTGTTTTTGTTCAATTTGGACAATGTGGGGGTCTACGTGACGTCATCATCTCATAATAAACTTGTTATATCTTTAAAACCTCAGATTCACTTTATTAATCCCTGGGGAAATTCTTCAGCAACGCAGCACAAACAGCAGTGTTTCCAGCACTAACGCAGCACAAACAATTGGGACAATTTCCACAGAGTTTTGAGTGGAGTAGTCAGTCAGGACGCTTCACGGAGGTCTGAATCGCCTGATACAGTGTGGAGAGCTGCTTTTCATTATTTTGATGCCGCTGGCAGTGCCATTCTCCTTGGCGAGCTGTCGTTTTAAAATGGTGACGTCTGGCGGCAGTGCGGCCGCCTCGCTGTACATTTCAGCAGACAGTAAAGCACAGATGCGGCTTCATGGATTGGAAATCATCTAGGTTGGATCCGAAATTTCTGATGCATGAATTACGTTGGTATCGGAACCCGATACCGATGCTGAATCGGATCGGCCCCCTCCCTAGTTCATGTACATCTCTCATACAATGTCAATACCTTTCTGAAGGGAATTCATAATTATAATCATCCAAACACGTATTTCCAGCATTTATATTTTGTGAAATATAACTGGGTTTATTGACACTATAGTGTCACGGAAACTCAAAGCAAGATCCCGATAACATCTCAATGGAAACGCTGTCACCTAATTTTGATTCTCAGCTTTTGCAGAAAGTCGGACTGAGAGATCCTCTTGTAGTTTTTTAATAACAAGGTTTTAATAAAAGTAATGAACCTGAACTTAAGGAACTGTTGTGTGACTCAAAACAAGATATGAAAATGTTATTCTACAATGCCTTATTCACAACTCTGCCCAGAAATATGTTGTGAGAAAGCCTTTTTTTGTTTGATGCAAAGTGGAAGATTTAATTGGATCTATTTACAAATTTATCATCACGGTATCAACATTGGCAATATACGTAATGCATCAGACTGAACTGTGATACTTTTTTTTTTTTTTAACCATGCATTGTTAACACTTGCATATCAGTATATGTGGGCAATCAGATCGAGCCGCAATGCCCTCAATGCACACTAAGTAGATGTGATTGGCTGAGGTCACAATGTGTGTGATGAGAGTTTAGTGAGTGCCATGAAGGCCCAAGGGACAAAGATGAGCAAGGAAAATGTGGGCAGGGACCAACTCCTGGTGAATGTCTAGGTCACATTCGGGATGACTTTGGTGAGTCAGATCTGGGCCGCAGCATTCAGAAGGGTTCTCAGTCATGTCACACAATGCTGATGTTTCGATCACAAAGAGCTCGGTGTTATGTTCCACTGATATGTCTTATTCCTAAAGGCCACATCAGGTTGCAGGAAAATGGATGTTTTCCATCTTTACTTAAACATTATTTCTTACCTGCTGGCCACAGGGCAGTCTGAAAGTGAAACGCACTGAAGTATCAAGGAAGAGTGACCAAAACTAAACAAACTGCTCTACTTCTGAAACATTGCTGGTGGGAACTGCAGATGCACCAGATGGGAAAAGTGGAAAAAGCAAACAAAGCAACCAGCCACAACTAGTGTAAAAGCACAACGTCTTTGGCATCATCTACAATATTTTTGTCATTGCAAGTACTGCTAATGCAATATTCAACAACTATCGCAGGTTCATCTAATATCATCCAGCCTTAATTCTTGTATCAAAAAGTGGCAGCACATTTTTGAAAAATCTTAAGTTATTTATTTCAAAAGAGTTTAACATTTAATAATCATGAAAACGCATTCATGACCACCTATGATCGTCCATGTAAGAAATTTTGTCACTTCTATGTGGCGGCATTTCAGCCTCCGACCATGTCATAGCTGTTGCTAAGGAACTTACTGTTAAGAGACATTATTTTCAATGCAGGTTATCTGAACAGTGTGACGCCCCTGGGCTTACAGTTACATGGTTGGCAATACATGTTCACGGAAGAGCTGAGAAAAAGTGATATTGTTCCCATAGCACAATGGATCTCATTTAAAAAGCGGCTGCATGGCTTACTCAAGGACACAAAAGCTGGAGATGATGAGTCTTTGTGTGCAATTAATGAGCACTCTCAGTGGTGGTAGTATTGATGCTTGGGTTTTTAAACTTTTGGCGCTTTTCCACTAGTGCCTTCTCAGCCTGACTCCACTTGCCTTGCCTTGCCTCTACGTGACTCAGTCTCGGCCATTTTCGATTACAATATAGTACCACCACAGCGTGGGTGTAGTCATGGACCTTTTCCACGCCGTGCACAAGTGAACACCCCCGATATCATGTGGAGCGAACATGCATTGGATATCATCTCAAATTATAAATTAAATTGGATATATATATTTAATTATAATATTACAAAATGTGGATTATTACAATCGTGCTTAACTGTCCGGTGTTTTGGTTTCACTGGTGCCCCTGTTAACTGGTGACTTCTGCCACAAGCCATTAGCAGCAGCTGATGTTAAAATAAGACAAACAAACTGTATGATACTTTAAATTTTGATGGAAATGTGGTTAAATAGCATTTGCCAGGACAGCTACGGATTTTGACCGAGTTTTTATCATCTGCTGTGAAAAGGGGACGCTCGAGAAAGCCGGTCACCAGTTGACAGGGAAACCAGTTAATCGGAAACACCAGTGGTATCCGTGGCTCGGAGACCTTGCGATACTCGTAGCGGGTTGCTCTGTCGAGCTCCTGCTGAATCCTCTGGTTGCCACCAGACAAAGAAATGTCTGTACCTTGTCGTTGCTCCATGGTGCTTATTTCTGTGCATCTATCTCTGTTTGGGAGCCTTCTTGTTGTGATCGGGTTTAAAAAATGGCGAGGGTGAATGCGTTGCCCTCATGTTTGTCGTCGCACAGCGGCCAATCAGCTGCCTGCCGTCTGCCGACATCATATTTTCTACTCTCCTTAGCTCGCTTGAAACCTTGGTCGAGCAGGTACCACAAAAGTACCTGGTGCTGGGCACTAACACATAATGGAAAAGCGCTGAAAGTGATTCAAGTCGAGTCGAGTCGAGCTGAGTAGGTACTAGTGAAAAAGTACCTTTAGTTTGAACTTGAGTTCGTGGCTCTTCAGTAAATACCCATGCAAATGAAATATTCTTAATACAAGCAGCACGTGTATAGCAACATTGCCAAATGTTGCCAAGTCATAAAGCTGAAAAAATTGAACTATTAATAAAGACATCTTAAAATAATTTTAAAAACTTTTGTCAAATGTTCTGAAGATGGTGAACATGTATGTGGTTAACATTTCTTATATATCATTGAGAAAGAGATTATTCATGAAAAGCATCCCTGGGGAGGTTCTGTGACCTGAGCTGCTTTAATTAGAAACCCAGTTTAACCTGCAGCTGACGTGATTGGATAGCTACCTCCACGGTTTAAAGAAACCACATGTGCAGCGCATGCAGAGCACATTAACTTTTGATTCTGAGACTTCCACATGCAGGGAAACTATGATAATCATTGAGAAACGGCTACTGGCAGAACGTATTAAGTTCAGGCATGCTGGATTAAAAGTGAGAAGTCCTTCCTTCAACAGAACTGGACCAGTATGGAAAATATGCAGTTTTTAACTTTGTTAAAAACAGCATATTTTCACAGTGTCCAAAAGACCAATATTGAACTAATTTATTTATTTTTTTAAATTTGCTGTTAAACTTTTGTTTGTCGCCATACTGTAGTTAGACAACCAACCAAGCGGTTGTTATAATGGGCCTCTAACATCATCTACCTTCGCTCACAGTCAGCCAGGATCAGCTCCAACACCACACAGTCCTGAATTGGATAAAATGCGATAAAATATAGATGGGTGGTTGTAATAGTGGGCAGTTTTCTGTACATGTCCTTGATTGCCTGAGCATACATTTACCTCAGTGAACAAAACACTCCTGGTTGGTGATTACTAACTATGCCGTTACCCCCAATTTTTTATTTATTTTTTATTAAACCTTTTATTTTGCAGCTGGAGGTACAAATTTTCCACTATCATCCTGAAACGTCCCCATTACAGTTTTTGTTCAAATTCTCCAAATCATACTGGCTTGAATAACCCACCAAACACCCTTCGATAAATGATTTGGTGAGCTCTCTCAAAGCGTCGTGTGTGTGTGGATCTGTGACAATAGAAAGAGACCTGCGAAACACAAATGTATAAGTAATCCCACAAATTAAACACGTCTTCACCTTTCTCCTCATTTTAAAAAGACTGATTAAAAACTCCATAGTTAGAATCAATATTTCACTTTAACATGGGCCAATATACTTTCAGGATTTACACCCAATTCTTGCATTTACTAAATCAAGCTGGTGAATCACAAATACTCAGCAGGTTCAATCCCTCCCCACTCCATTTTCTCTGTTATCGACACAGATTGATGATTTTTGAATAGACTGATGAATATTTTACTGACTTTCATGGGATAATTGATTTGCTGACATTGATATGTCATTTTACCCTGATAATAAGGAAAACACAGGATTTTATTGAAAAAAACCAAACTGTAAAGCACACGCACTCACTTTGTGTGTGCTGTAAACGAGTGGCTGAACACACTGCCGAAAGAAAGGACCATGAAAGCAACCGTTTGAAATTCTCTGAGGTACACTTAACGCGTGATCCATTAATTAATTGTGTTCCTTGTAATAAAGATAAATTAAATGATTGGATTACTGCTAACCACTCAACAATGAATTTAAATGTTGACTGAATTATTAGCTTTGTCGTCTCCATTTCTTTCCCATGGCTCAATGGACAGACGTGTGTGTATAAACTTCACTCCATTCACTCCACCACCCACCTCTTCTTTTGATGATTTTCTAAGTGTGACCTCATTGTTCACATCATTATTCTGAAAGCTATAAATTCAACCTCTCTCATCCCAAATGCACACAGAAGCCACGTGTGATTCAGACAGACCCTCATGCACACACCCACAAGCACTCCTTATTTATCTGGTGTGGCTAGTGACAGCGTCTCGGTCGGGGTTTGGATTTACAGCATTAAAATGCCCTGCCTCTGTGTGCAAGTTTGCAAGTGTGTGTGATTGAGGATGTGTTTGTGTCCTGCTCTGGTAGGGTAGAGAGGAACGAGGTAGTGAAAAGAGGGAATGAGATGTAGATAAATAACCGCTTGAGAAGATTCCTCCTCTCCTGCAGGCAGTGTGAGTGACTGAAAAAAAGGAAAATAGTAGTGAGAGGGATGGAAAAGCAGAGAGAAGGGTAGACAGAATAAAAGAGAGTATCACAGGAGGCAGTATAATACTTAGATTCAGTCTATCTCACTCAAAATGGCTGCACACCACAATCTATCACTGCTTTATTAGAGATTACACACAAAATACCTATGATCACGCACACATGCACATGCGCAACACACACATACGGACTATGGTAGAGTGCAATAGATTGCATCCAAATCACCACCATCTGAAAGTAATAGAAAGTGGTGGCTGGGGGGCATGTCCGCTTCTCCCCTTAAAAAGGAGACACCACATCAACATCTCTCTTCGATGTGCAATAATATTGAGCAGTTTTGACTGCTCTCAGACCACGCTTGAAGTGTTTAATACTTGAAAATTCTGTTTCTTCCCCGATGTCATCAGTGACAAACAACTCTTCTTTTATCTACAGCAACAGTTGGATACACATCACTTGACAGAAATGTCAGAAACAACAGTGTTTGAGGATCAAATGCATCAGGTATGTGAACCACAGCATACAAGACTGCTGCTGTTTTATTGAATGTGTAAAAAGGTTTGTCATTGAGGGGAAATTTAGATTCTTGGCAAAGTTATGTCTTTAATTGTCCATATGAATTTCAAAAACACAGAACTATAATGCAGCAGGCATTATGTGCTGTTACATGTGATTTAGTCCAAACAAAGAAGTCTTGGAATCATCGAAGTTTCAGTCCTTTAAGATCTTAAAGAGCTGAAAAGAATTGGAGCCATCTTCCTATGTGTGGTCAAGTAATTGAAAGTATTTGTATTGTGTTTGTGTAGCTTTTAACTCAACATGAACACAGTAAACTGGATTTTGTCTATGTGCCTGTGAAACCTCATATCAGCAACAGCTGCATGGTGAGCGTACAAGGTTTCAGGGGGACACTGACAGTAATGTCATTCCTCCCCTTTTCCTATTTTCAATCAGACGGCATCTGTATCTATCCTCACAATAACCGTCAGTAACGCTCCTGATGTTGTCTGCCATGTGTGAAACTAATCAGAGCCAAAACCTGAGGTGTGTTTGTGTGTGACTGTGTGTGCTTGCAATAGCCACCGGCACCTTGTTGTAAAGTCAATGATGCTGCTGCTTGTTGTACCACACACACACACACACACACACACGCACCCACATCTGTCGCTCGCCATACACACCCCATGAACAACATTGCTTGTGCACAGGCAGCTGGTGATGAACAAATATTGTGTGTGTGTGTGTGTGTGTGTGTGTGTGTGTGTGTGTGTGTGTGTGTGTGTGTGTGTGTGTGTGTGTGTGTGTGTGTGTGTGTGTGTGTGTGTGTGTGTGTGTGTGTGTGTGTGTGTGTGTGTGTGTGTGTGTGCGTCTGCAAAATGGGAATCACTCGATCGTGTCGACAGCAGCCGCCTTCCCGCCCTTCGGCACTGCGACTCCTGATTGGATATCTCGTTAGTCAATTACCTCATTAGCGGATGTCCCATTGAGGGACCATGCTCCACTGGCAAAAAATGAATAAGTCCGTCCTCTTGTTTTGCTTGGATGCCACTCTTCACAAAAAAAAAAGAAGGGAATCCTATATGCCAGAGCTGCAGCTAAGCCGTCTGCTCGTTTACTGACGTGACCGCTTTCTGCCAGTCCCAGAAGGGCTCAAGTCAAATACTCTGAAGACACATCTGGCAGTGTCTCTTCATCCCCCCCCCCGCCGATGCTGTCCTGCTGCTCCAGAGCATAGCTGCTACATCTGGAGTGATTCCCCTCCGTATCGAACATGGTTGACTACAACCCGTCATAATGCACAGCGCCTTAGTAGTCAGCAGTATATTGGATGTATGAGAGGCTTCTACCTCTGTTCCTGTCCACTTTCTTACGTACATTCTGCTTGTGTGCTTGCTGCTTATATGATATAGAGGAGAAATATGTGTATTTTTGTTTTCCTACATGTTTTCTCTCACCATGTGAGGAGAAGCACAAAGCCATCTGGTAACGAGGAATCCTATTGTCAGATGCTGCCTGTCTGTGCAACTTATCCTAACATGGGAAATAACACCTGAGGTCAGGTGTTGGATGGTGTGAAAATAAGCCAATAGTTAATATCACTGCCAATTCCGGTGGTTGAGATAGAATAATGTGAAGAATAGAGAAAATCTGGTGATCATTTCTAAAGAATACTGAAACTCATGTGAGGAGACAGGTAGAAGATGATTGGTTGGCTCAGACACGGAAATGTCTCCCAGGAGACCACAGCTTCAGTGCTGTGTGACAACCAAAGAAGAAGACTCATTTTCCCTTACATACCTGATTTCACATCTATATATCCATGTTCTGTTTGGTGCTGGAGAGGACTGGAGCTGATCCAGCTCATAATGTGTCTCTGGATGTCTGAGAATCACCACATCATCACTATGATGCAGTGCCATGCACTTCTGCCTCATGGTGAGAACTTACCTGGTTTGAGTTGTCATTGGGCATTGTGGATGCAGAACATATTGATTTTTTTCCTCCAATATTTCTTTCCTCAGAAGTTCAGCACTCTTACCTCATTGCAAGAATATCCCGGGTTCATGTCTGGGTTGGGCCTTGAAGGAAGACAGTATGGAGTTTGTTGACTGTATGTTTTTGCTGTACATGTGTGGATTTTCTCTGGATACAGATGTGTAAAACAGTAAGAGGTTTTTGTTCATTCTCTATGGTTGTCCTGTAATGGAGTAGCAGTCATTTCCTCAGTCATCTGGGTTTGGCTCCAATGACCAATAATTGGATAAAGCACTATATATAGGTGAATGGATGGATAGACATGTAACTGGACTGTAATGAAGCTGAAGCACCCAAGGTAAATGCACACACACGCACAGGGAAATCATGCACACACAAAAAGACTGACTCAGAAATAAACCACTGTCATTTCATTTTGAGGCAAGAGTGTTTAACTATGTGCCATCCATTCATGTCATATATGTTTTCACCCAAACGATGACCGGTTTTCAACGTCACCAAAGTGTGTTTGCATCACAGCATTCACACGGTTTCTGATTATTTTCTCCAAGATAACAAAGGTCGATGAGACCACATCTATTCTGACTTGAAGCTCCAAGGACATCTTGTGACAATCATGCATGCTGGTTTGTCGTTTCCTGGATCTGTTTTGTTATTACAGTATGAGCATGTGTCACGATCATCAATCAATCAATCACACTGTTTGAACAGCACTTTTTTGGCACAAATCAATACAGGACCACCTTGTCAATTGTAAGTGAGTTCATTTTGTGCTGAAAGTTATGGTTTGTGTCCAGAATCACCTTTTTGGCTCAATATATACTCGCTTTGAGGGAATACTGCTTGCTGGTATGAGTGCCTATTTTTTACTCTGCCTTGGAGGTTACGGCGTGCGACAACACTTTGACCGCTTCAATCACACACGTTTGTTTCCAGCCTTTACTTGACGTGCAGCCTGCCTAATTTGCAAAAGAAGATAAGGCTATTTAGAATAAGTTCACACATGTGGATTAGCTATTCATTGTTAATCAGTAATGAAGATTTCTGAGGCTAGTACTGAAATAACCTTCAACTCATGCTGCCAATGAGTTTGTTAGCTCTTTGCTTGACTGAAAATAAAGTAACTCTTGCATGAAGCACAGCAGTAGTATGCTTTCCTGCAGGTTACTAATGCATTCCCTTTAAGCTTCGCTTACTGTTGCACAGTGTGCAATTGCTACAGGATAATTCAGTAAAGACAAACACACTCCAAAAGATAATCTGTGTAAAACGGTTGTTAAAAAGATTTGGCATGTTCCATTGTACCGTTCACAATTACTACAATACGGATCATAAATTGACAAGAAATTACAGATTGATTTAAGCTGTTGGCTTCAGGATCCGAATCGACTGGGTGTGTCATCTCCCATCATCAAAAACAAAGTGATTGCTGTGTTCTCAACACTTTCACAGTAATGGATATAAATAAATAGGCTTTTGGAAATGTAGCAGCGACCTGATTTGAACCAGGGATAGCCGACCGGGATGAATCAGAGCAACATGACGGGTTCAGTTCTGTCAAGACACTGAAGCCTCTACCTGCTTGCCATATATAAGCTGCTCTGGATGAAGCTCAATATACAGCAGAATAAGTAAAGCATATAGTGTGAACCTTGGCTTCCCAGGTTTCTAGGACATGCTGGAATATATTACATCTGTCTCTTCAGTGTTTTCACTTTTTGGGACGACTGCAAAGAGTCATTGAGGAATTACTCATGCAACGATCTTCTGCATTTTCCCATCCTCCATCCCCGATTCCTCATTCTCTTTTTCTCTGCTCACTCACCAGCCCACCTCTCTCTGTCTCTCTCTCTCTCTCTCTCTCTGACTAATTTTCATTTTATTCTCTCAGCCATCGACAATTCCTCCCATCCCCCTCCCATTCCCTCTGTCCCCTCACTTTCTATCTACGATTTTGGAACCTGAATGTTTTATAGCTTGTTTCTCCCATCTTTCCATGCGCACCATTATCCGACTCGGTCTTTCTCCCCATTTGTCCACTCTTCTACTTTTTTTGTCATCTCCAGCTTTTTCCTTCCATATCAATATCTTACCTTCATTTCAGTTGTGCATCCCCTTCTTTTATTGCTTTCTTTTCCCCCTCTTTGGATCCTCTCATCCCACTCGGGTCCCCTTTCCTTCTCTTACTGTATATTTCTCTCTCCCTTTTCTCTGCTCTCCACATCGCTGTATATCTGGCATCTCACACCCCTCCCTCCACCCTATCCCCTTCAGGTCCCCATTTTCCTTCCACTCTGCTCTCTTGTTCTTTCTCTTCCTTTCTCTCCCTCTCAGGACATGAACCTCACACATAGCTTATTGATTTGTGAAAGCAACACAGACGCACGGCTGAAGTAGGGCACAGAAATCTGCACACCGAGGATTTGCGACACACGTGCACATAGGTAGAAGCATGCAGACAGCGGTTAGAGGGAGCGTGCTCACACCCAGGGACAGCGTTTATGCGGTGCATATTTTGTTGATGCCAAAATGATTAACACTGAGCTTGTGATGGGGGGGGGGGAAAGAGCGAGTGAGGAGGAGGAGGAGGCAGAGAGACTGTGTCTGTAGATGGCAGTAGAGAGCTTCTTGGGAACATGTGGGTGCAGATCTCTCTCTCTCTCTCTCTCACACATCTCTCAGAAATGTTCCCATTAACCGTCACATAAGTGTTTTTATAGCTACACCTGTGAAGATGTGCATCCACCTTACTTTCTAAATTGATGCATAACACACCACATAACCAAGAGACACAAACATGCATTGCCCCAACAACTCTTCATCTCACATGTAAGTGCTATAAATTACCCTATGACTGCACTCAGACTATCATGAAATCACAAGCACTTTAGTTCATTTAATTATGACAGATGAATGGCATTGTCAAACGACACGATAGCTTTTCCAGCTGAGGCTTCCTTCAGGCAGATTTGTGATCCTACATGTTTCTAATACGGACATTTCCCATTTTCTTTAAAAAAACAGAAAAAGGAAAGAAAAGAAAACCTTTTAAGTGTGGTCAATTTTAGAGGATGCACATTTGTGGTGACACAGTATTGTTCATTACAATTGATTATTTGTGTTGTAGGCTTCTGCCTTGATTGTTTATGCATGAATCACATTTTTCTTTTTTTCAATTTCATACATATATTGGAGAAATTAAAATAGATGGCAGACTGATAAAAATCTAACTTGACTCTGAATTTTCTGTTGAATTTTGTGGCTTTTTGCCTTGATCAGCAGCATCCATCTGTTCTGTCACTAATGCCTTAATACTCTTGGTATATGTGATAATACCATCTCACTTTTCGTGATTCAATATCAAGTTGAGGCACATGTAATTAGAAGTCACTCTATTCTCGTTTTACTAGCAGCGAGGTTGGATCATCCAAAAATCTACCCCCCCCCCCCCCCCCCTATCTGCCAGCTCTCTCTGCCCATATGGCCTCAAGATCAAGGACTCAACATCATCTCAAGTCTGAACACGACCCATTCATAACCTTGGAGGAAAACCACATGCCATGCAGCAAGAAACGGATGGTCGGAGATGGGCTCTGATGCGACTGCTTCCTCTAAAGGGTAAATAAAAAAAATGGATTTCTCACTGAGTTGGTAAAATCAGCTTGGATGGCCTCAAATCTACACAACGGATTTCATCAATCATTGCCCTGCCACTGACATCAGCATATACATTTCTGTTTCTGTCTAATGGGAGTTGAGTCTACAGCTTTGTTGGTATTTTGAGAAACAAATCCACATAGATTAGCGGGCAAACCCATAGATCGAACACACTTAAATAATCTAATGAGATCATTTCCAGACTGTATGGGGGAGTCAAGACTAATTGCACTGCATGTTCAATATGACTCTTTGTCAGTTTACTGTCATCGACCTTTTTGTAGTCATTTGCAGTTTTTAAAACACAATATCTATATGCAATCTCAAAGTGAATTGACTTAATGGCAGACACACAAAAACTAGCAAGTTGATCAAATCACTTTTTGTATATAATGACATGTGTAATAATGTTCACAGTGATTGACAGAGTCCACTTCACTTATTCCCTTACTGCCAGCTCCAAACTAAAGGAACGGAAAACAAACATGAGCTGTTGAAATGTATATGATTATGAATGGTTGCTAATAATTGCCGGCAATAATGATTAGTTGCAATATGAGATCAATTATTGTCTGTTCATATTTCTTTGTCAACATATAGTGCATTTATACATATGCCTTTGGACTGCATTACAGCGAACAGCAGTGTAAGTCACTCTCTGGAGACAGCTAAATGGCGAATTGCTTCTAAGCTAAGCAAGGCATTGGCCAAAAAATCAATTAGATACATTCAAGAGCTCCACAGTGTCACTTCAGAGTAGTAGATACGCTCAAGTGTCCGAGTCCATCATTGGCCACCAAATCCCAAACACCACCTGTCTTATATTGATCTCACTTCAAAAGACAAATGGAGCCATGAGTGATGACTGACAAGCCATTATTGGTCGGCCCAGTGTGAATAATCACCAGTGGGTAGAAATGTGGGATTCCTCTGTGGTTTTACTTTTTGGTTTAGACTTTGTAGGGTCTTATTTTATTTGTATTTTTTTCTTCTTCTTTGGATGAGTTTGGAAGTACAGGTTAACTTTTGGCAGACACCCGTCCTTTAGTTGCCAGTGGACACCAGTGCATTCTCTCATTTTCCACACAGCTGCAGTGGCAAAGAGTGGCTGCACACAGAGTCTCCTGTGCGTCGCTTTGATATTCCGTATAAACCGTCTCCCCACCCAAACAGCAAGCTTTTTTTTTCTTTAAAAAAAAAAGAGTCCATTTTAGACTATTATTTCCGACTAAAAGCACGTGAATAGAAGCGGGGGGCTTTACGAAGAGCTTTTGAAGGCAGCGTCTCTGCACCGGCGGGCAGAGGGAAGAAGAGACGCACCGACCGCTTCGCCGGGAGGAGAGAGTGCACCGAGCGGAGAGGGACGATGCTCTGCTCTGCTCTCTGACAACAGCTGGGATTTTCACAGCTTCTTATTCTTTATTGCACTTCTTGGGAGTCCTGGAGGGTCGTCTCGAGATAACGAGCGATCTCCGGTTTGGCGTGGTTTGGTAAGGGCTCTAATTAACGGGAGTGACTGCCGATGCTTATATGAGTGGAAGTCAAATGATTGAGAACATGATGAGAATAATCAATTTGTCTTCTTTCAGAGGGTGGAAGATGCCCACTTTCCCTCACACTTGTTTGTGAGGTTGGAGGAAAACAGAAGAGAGAGGTTTGACAGACGCGCAAGCCGAGAGACGGAGGATTTACCCGGACAGGAGAGAAACGCAGCAGATCTCACTGTCCGTCTCTCAGATAGCAGAAAAAAAGCAAGAGAAGCGGAAAGGCGGATTTTTTAATTTTAATGATTTTTTTTTTTTAATAACACCCACGAGAGGAGACGCATAGTGTGGCACAAAACGCCACAGGAAAAAAGAGACGGAGAAGGGAAGGGTGGTAAAGGAAAAAAAAAACGAATAAAAGGAGGGATATGTGAGAATTAAAGAGGGGATGCAGCGTCGGGGAAGTGTGGATTTGAAGCTCTCCCTCCCTCTCTGTCTGTGACTTTTTGCCATGGAACGGGACAGAATAGAGATATATTGACGACAGGCATCGCAGAGAGTGGATTTAAAAGACAGAGAGAGGCAACCTGTGCGCCCGTCCCTCCTCCGCCCGCTCTGCGCCCTGCGCGTTTTGGATGTAGACTGAATTCATTTTTTGGATATGAAGGATTTATCTAGTCTATGTTAGAAGAGGAGGAGGCGAAGAAAAAGGCACGCTTCTTTCCCCCCTCTCTCTCTATTCCGTATCTCTCTCTCCTTCTCTCTCTCTCTCGCTCTCTCTCTCCCCTCTCTCTCTCTCTCTCCCTCCGTTTTCTGGATGTGAAGCAGCATGCGGCCCGGTGAGAGCTTAGAGGGCTCGCGTTCGGCTCGCCGAAGATGTACCAATGCTAATAATATTACAAATAGCGGCACGGAACGCTGTCCCGCGCACCTCTCGTCGGGGACGACGAGGATGAAGAGGGTGACGACGAAGAGGGAGATGAGCGGGATGACGGACGGAGGAATGACGGCGATGCGCTGTTTTCTGTGGAGTCTAGTTCTCGGCTCGCTCTCCTCGGGCGCGCAAGGTAAGGGGATGCGACACGCGCGCACACGCACACGAGCGCACCCACACGCAGTGACATAAATGTCCTCACTTCTGTGGAGAGACTGGGTGCTGTCTCGTTTATGTATTTAATTTTTGGTCCACTGCAGTCAGAAGGAAGGTGCCACTTCTGCTCTCGTGTGTGAGGGTCTCTGCGTGCGCGTCAGGATGTCTGTGAGGTGTCGATGCACGTGTGTGTGTGTGTGTGTGTGTGTGTGTGTGTGTGTGTGTGTGTGTGTGTGTGTGTGTGTGTGTGTGTGTGTGTGTGTGTGTGTGTGTGTGTGTGTGTGTGTGTGTGTGTGTGTGTGTGTGTGTGAGAGAGAGAGAGGAGGGGGGGAATTATTTGTGCGTGCCTGGATGTGTGGTGTGTTGCGGAAGAAAGCAGAAATATAGAAATTGGCTTACAGGGTGGATGAAGGGAAATAAGGTGAGATGGGGTAGGACCAGCTACAGCCTCTTTCCCTCCTCTCCTCATTTTCAGCTCTCTTCAGTTTCTATCTCTCTCTCTCTCACCCCCTCACTCGCTCCCCATCCTTCTCTTCAATACAGCCATTGAGCTGGTAGCCAATAAATATTCTTGCGGTAGCTCTTGGGCTGTGGCAGCGAACGTGAGTTGCTTATACCTAAGTGTGTGCGGGAGTGTGTGTGTCTGTGTGTGTGTCGGTGTGTGAACGTGAGTTGTTTATGGTGATGAGGCCCAAGCCTTACACAGCATTTTACTCCCAAATAAGCGGCACCATGTCCACTTATTA